>NC_087174.1:18758107-18795607 GCF_035594125.1 Scylla paramamosain | reverse complement strand
GTGGTGGTGAGGGGACGGGGTGGTGCAGCGGTGGGTGGAAGACTGGTGAGACTGTGCATGGTGCGGTGAGATTGTAGGTTTGGTGTGAGGAATGAGAAACGGGGCACTGGTGGGGGCGAGGGATGAGTGATAAGAGTGGCTGAAAGGTTTCGCTGGGAGGTAAATGTAAGAGATGGTTAAGGAGTGTGTGGTGATGGGCGAGGGAGACACGAGGGAGGGCGAGATGGAGTGCTTCGTGAAGGATGGGGAGGTGGTGGGTACGGTGACTAATATGAGGACCTGGGAGGCTTTGCTGGAAGGAGGACATGAGAGGCAGTTATGGAATGAGTGGTGGGTGAAGAGACACGCAGGGAGGGTGAGATGAAGTGTTTGGTGTATTCAGGAGTGATTACAAAAGGATTACAAGAGATTTCAAATGGATGCACTCCAATGCATTCTTAATAGGGTGTTTGTTTTCATGTTAGGTGTGAAATTAGAGGAAACTAACTAAAATGTAAAAGAAAATGTGTTATTTTCAACTCCTATTATTTCGTTGGGTGTAAATGTTTGTTAGTGATGTGTTGTGCGTAGAGCGTATAGGCACATTGATAGTGAAGGTGGTGGTGGTGGTACTGACGGTGATCGGGGAAAGTGACGGACGGTGGCGGCGATGAGTATGGTGCAGTGACGATGCAGTGTGGTCAGGTTGATGGTAAAAAATCCCATTACCGTCACACTTACGCTCGGGACCTCCAGATGAACGTGACCCGGAGGACTCCCCAGCAGCTCAAGACCCCTCCCCTCCCAACACACACTCCGTCCATCACTCCGTCTTGCGTCACACACCCACATCACACACCCAAGGCAGCTTCACAGCACTCCATCGAGCAAACGGCGTCACATTCCATTACTCCACATCAAATTCTGAGCGTCACTTTCGCTAACGTCACTCTCCTGCCTTCCTTCACTCACGTTCCCCGCTGTTTCACGTGTTCATTTTGTAACCCTTTGATTCCCGTGTCTTCTTAGTCTTAGTAAAATTGTCTGTACAGTTATGGTCAGTCAAGTAATCTGCTGCACTCACTTCCATTGTGGTTTGCATCTAAATCAATTCTAATTTAGATCTGATCTATTGAGAGCTTCCTTACAAAACCTTACAATAGATTCTAAAGAGATCACAAGGCTTCACATTGAAAGGGAGTGCGGTGTGTTACTCAACCTCTGATGGTGACTCTACAAATTTAACAGTATATACCGAAGGACATCTCTGACAGCAGGAGTGATCGAGTTAATATCTTAAATTGTAAGTAATAATAACAAGAAAGTACACAGGAATATAGTTGATTTACAAGGCCAGGCGCTTCGAAGCCAAACTGACCTTATCTTCTCTGGCTTATGAAAAAAAAAAATAAAATAGAATCACGTAGGGATCATTTGTAGAAGCTGCAACCTGTACCCTGAATAGAAGAACCTGACTTGTATTTATCTTTCTCTAGATGCTAATTAATAAGTTCCAGGCATGTGAGTGAAGTAGGATACCTGTGTTTATATTTTTGCACCGTTATTTTTTTTTTCGGGTTAAACAGATAAAATAACAGGAGTCAGATCACCATTAGTTAAGGCCAACACCTGCATCAGTGGCTCCATGGATTCCCACAGGTAGTAGACAGGTGTGGCAGAGACAGGATGACGAAAAAACAATGAGAAATATGCAGGAAACGGCAATTAACTCTTTTTCTCCTGACAATGAAGAGCTAGACGAGGATGAAAACGAGGAATATTAAATTGTTAGAGGAAGAGGCAGTGAAGGGAAGATACGAAAGAATACAATAAAAGACGAGAGAAAATAAAGAGAAAACAGAGGGATTCGAGCAAAGCCTCCACGCACCATCGTCTGGCGCTCCACTTTAGTGCAGTGCGTCCACCGCCGCTCAAACAGAGGCTACGAATTAAAAAAACTCGAAAAAAGGAAGAAAACGCACAACAAACAACCTTCCAGAGAGAGAGAGAGAGAGAGAGAGAGAGAGAGAGAGAGAGAGAGAGAGAGAGAGAGAGAGGCTCCCCACTGATCAGTAACCTCAGGAAATAATAGATATAAAACTCCTGAACCTTCTGCTGCCAACTTTGCTTTTTGCCGCCGCCAGATGTCCCTCGCCCCGCCGCGGCCAGGCACGCACCACGCAGCCTGGACACCATAAGAAAGTGTCCTACCCCCCTTTCCTCCTCCTCTTCCTCCTCCTCCTCCTCCTCTTGCGCCTCCTGCCAGATTGCTGCAGATGCCATTAGAAACAATGAGACCATTTCCTTTCAACGAGTCGACCGCCTTCCGACCTTCCTCTGTTTGTGTACGTCAATGTTACACGGCATACGACACTGCCATCAGCTCTAAGTGTGTGTGTGTGTGTGTGTGTGTGTGTGTGTGTGTGTGTGTGTGTGTGTGTGTGTGTGTGTGTGTGTGTGTGTGTGTGTGTGTGTGTGTGTGTAGCGTCCTTCGAAGCGCTCATTACGTTAATACTAAACATTTTTCCTTTTCCACACTTTAATTCATTATAATAATTCAGGATGCAGTTTTATCCTCATCTTTACTCGTAATTTTCTACTTCCTCCTCAAGTTATTTTTCACAGTGTCCTTCCTCTTCCTTCATGTGTGTGTGTGTGTGTGTGTGTGTGTGTGTGTGTGTGTGTGTGTGTGTGTGTGTGTGTGTGTGTGTGTGTGTGTGTGTGTGTGTGTGTGTGTGTGTGTGTGTGTGTGTGTGTGTGTGTGTGTGTGTGTGTGTGTGTTTACAATATCTATTAACCATGTATATTTGTCTATCTGATAATCTACCTATCTATCCACCTGTCAATCTATTTTATTTATGTATCTATCTATCTACCTGTCAATCTATTTTATCTATGTAAGAATCTATCTATCTATCTATCTATCTATCTATCTACTTATTTATTACGATGATTTAGACGACGAAAGGGAATGAATAAAAACAAAACCAGCAGCAGTAATGAGAGATGAAAGACAAAACAAAACACGATCAAAAAGAACAAGAACGAGACGAAGAACAAGCACAATAACAAAAGGAGACTAGGGAGTAACGAGACAGTCGAGGGGAGAGATGCAGACAAGCTGGTACACAATACACATTCTTTGCTGTCACATACAATAATACAAAGCTGGACCGGTGAATGGGACAGACGGACAACGAGAAGGACGAGGCGGAGAGGTAAGAGAACCAGGAGGAGGAGGAGGAGGAGGAGGAGGAGGAGGAGGAGGAGGTGGAGCAGGAGGAAGAGGAGGAGAAAGGAGAATGATAGCAGTGTTTGAGAGAGAGAGAGAGAGAGAGAGAGAGAGAGAGAGAGAGAGAGAGAGAGAGAGAGAGAGAGAGAGAGAGAGAGAGAGAGAGAGAGATGAAGGCTGTGGAAAATGGAAGACGTCTGAAGGTCTCACGGCACGAGGGACGCTGCAAGAAGGACAGGCTGTGGTTTATTTGATTTCCTGTCGCCGCTCGAGTCTATCAGAGTCTCAGATTACAGAGGTGAGCTCGCGTATTGTGGAGAAGACTTAGGAGAGGCCTGTGTGTGTCTGAGTGTTTGTATGCCTCGACAGGAAACAGCAAGGTTGTGGATGTTATGGAGGTTGTTGCTCTCTCTCTCTCTCTCTCTCTCTCTCTCTCTCTCTCTCTCTCTCTCTCTCTCTCTCTCTCTCTCTCTCTCTCTCTCTCTCTCTCTCTCTCTCTCTCTGCAAAAGGGGATCTGACTAAAGAGAGATTGAAAGTTTGGGGATTACTGTTCAATGGATGGATGTGTGTGTGTGTGTGTGTGTGTGTGTGTGTGTGTGTGTGTGTGTGTGTGTGTGTGTGTGTGTGTGTGTGTGTGTGTGTGTGTGTGTGTGTGTGTGTGTGTGTGTGTGTGTGTGTGTGTGTGTGTGTGTAGTGGAGAAAAAAACACCACTCTACAACTAGTACTACTACTACTACCACCACCACCACCACTGCCAAAGCCACTTAAAGCCACAAACTCCACAACAAAGAAGAGCACCACCACCACTACCACCACCACCACCACCTGAGAATCACAACATAGCAACCACCACCACCACCAACACCAACACCACCACCACCACCACTAATGAATAAACTGCCCATCAATAACCTCCCTGCAAAGAAAACAAATAAAAAAAAATCAAGTAACTCTTAAATCCACTAAAATGTATTACTGGATCGAATAAACAAAACAAAATATTAATCTTTTCAAATAACCTGAAAACAAAACAATAAAAATAATCAAACGTCATGAAACTTGAAATATATTGAACGAAACGAGAATCTGAAGTCAGAAAATATGAAGATATGAACCAGCCTTTGTTAGCTCGTTACATTTGACAGCCACAGGAGGAGGAGGAGGAGGAGGAGGAGGAGGAACACAAATAGACACAAAGGAAGAACAAACTGCAGTCAAGTGTTATTTCTTACGAGGTTGTTTGTTGAGACTTTGCAACATAACATATAGTGAGGAGAGGAGGAGGAGGAGGAGGAGGAGGAGGAGGAGGAGGAGGAGGAGGAGGAGGAGGAGGAGGAGGAGGAGGAGGAGGAGGAGGAGGAGAAGGAGGAGGAGGAGGAAGAGGAGGAGGAGGAGAGGTTAAAGTCGTAATGTTTTTATCACTGAATTACAAGACGGAGTGAACCAAAAATAGTGCAGACAAGGAAAGTGATTTATGATAACTCACAGAAATGGTCGAGCTCCAAGGTTTTCTCTCTCTCTCTCTCTCTCTCTCTCTCTCTCTCTCTCTCTCTCTCTCTCTCTCTCTCTCGATGACATGGAGATCGTGTTTGCATCTATCACTTAAAAAGGAACATACAGCGATCCCACTTGAAAAAACCTACACCCCCTCTCTCTCTCTCTCTCTCTCTCTCTCTCTCTCTCTCTCTCTCTCTCTCTCTCTCTCTCTCTCTCTCTCTCTCTCTCTTTATGACTTTAAAATGGCCAGCTCGTCCAGTATTAAACTAACGACATTCCGTATTATTTTTGGCGTTCCGTGATGGAGAGAGAGAGAGAGAGAGAGAGAGAGAGAGAGAGAGAGAGAGAGAGAGAGAGAGAGAGAGAGAGAGAGAGAGAGAGAGAGAGAGGAGAGGGAGGGAGGTAAGACAAATTGATGACTGCAATAAATTACGGAGCCTGTCATTTAGGGCGAAAACTAGACTTATTCCAATAGGAATTTGTAGATAATTATTTCATGTTTCGATACAGTGATCATTAATTTAACTCCTAACACCGTGTCGCTCTCACTCTTCTTTTTTTCGAGAGAGGGAGAGGGAAGGGAGGAGAGGAAGACAGAGTGACAAATGCATTACAATTCTGTTCACTGGGAATTAAGGAACGAAAAGTGATATGTCATCTTGATTTTACTTACGTACTGCCTCAACAAATGCTGCTTAGAGAGAGAGAGAGAGAGAGAGAGAGAGAGAGAGAGAGAGAGAGAGAGAGAGAGAGAGAGAGAGAGAGAGAGAGAGAGAGAGAGAGAGAGAGAGAGAGAGAGAGAGAGAGAGAGAGAGAGGGGGGGGGGATTAATAATAGCAGTATAAGTAACACTAATACTTAAGATAATAATGATTTCTACTACTACTACTACTACTACTACTACTACTACTACTACTACTAATAATAATAATAATAATAATAACAACACACTTTAGTAATTTTAAAGCTGAAAGTGGTTATACTTGTCACATAAATTACTCAAAAAAATTATATGTAAATCAGTATTCAAAGTCATCAAGAGAGAGAGAGAGAGAGAGAGAGAGAGAGAGAGAGAGAGAGAGAGAGAGAGAGAGAGAGAGAGAGAGAGAGAGAGAGAGAGACCACAGATAAGCCAGGCCGCACCAGAGGCAAGGGAACACCGCACTGCTATCAAAGGCGCTTACTGGTGATGACTCCTGCTGAAAATCTGTTCATTCTACTGCTACTGAACCCGCGCTCAAATGCTCTCTCTCTCTCTCTCTCTCTCTCTCTCTCTCTCTCTCTCTCTCTCTCTCTCTCTCTCTCTCTCTCTCTCTCTCTCTCTCATCCATCGTTACTTCAGCCATCTTCTTCCCTTCATTCTTTCCATTTTTCTTATATTTTTACAGTCCCTTCAGCTTTTCTCTCTCTCTCTCTCTCTCTCTCTCTCTCTCTCTCTCTCTCTCTCTCTCTCTCTCTCTCTCTCTCTCTCTGTTTGTGATCAGCTACACTCGCTAATGCAAATCAAGAGACGTAGGATAGTAAGGAGGAGGAGGAGGAGGAGGAGGAGGAGGAGAAGATCTGGAGAGGATGAGGAAGCAAGGGAACGGAAAGGGGAAGATGGTGAGAAGGAGGAGGAGGAAGATGAGGACGGGTTATGTGGGAAGAGAGGAGAAGGAAGAGGAAGAGGAAGAGGGAATATGGAGGGAGGAGGAGGAGGAGAGGATGGGAACACAAAGCAAAAAGGAAGATGGGAACACACACACACACACACACACACACACACACACACACACACACACACACACACACACACACACACAGACACATTTTCAGCCTTATTTCCATTCTTATTCTCGCCGCATTATCATTTCTATCCACATTCCACACTCTCATCTTTTTTATCTCTGGCCCCTATTCTTGTTCTCGCGCTCGTCTCCTTTCTTCACAATCCCTCTGTCTCTTCACCACCTCGGGAACGTTGCATCACTGTCTTTGTCACTGTCACTGCAAGCGCTAGTTTTTTGTGGACTCCTTGTTGTGTCTTTCTCACACTGAGAACAACTGCCGGGGTCACACTTGCCTTTCTCTGGTTCGTTTTTCTTTTCTTTTTTTTTTTTTTGTTATTTTGTTATTTATCTGTCGCATGTTGTCAATTTGTTACCTTTACTTTTTATTCTAGTTTGGCTTTTTTTTTTTTTTTGTTTTCTGGTGTTTTTTTTATAATTTCGTTTATTTATTTATTTATTTATTTTGTGTGTTATTATCTTTTGCTAGTTTTGTTTCATCTTCTCTTCTGCTGTTTTTGTTTAATTCTATATTCTTTCATCTTCTGCTCCGTTTTCTTTTAATATTCTTTGTTTATCTAATTTTCTGCTGTTTGATCTCATCTGCTATTTTTATCTAATATATTTTTACTTTTATTTTCCCTTCTGCCATTTTTTTTTTTTACCTTCTACTACTCAAAATTAATTTTGTGTTACCTTTCCCTTTATCCTTTACACAAGAAACACACCACATTGTGCTACAGTTCACAAATAAATAAACTTTTCAAACACTTAATTACAAATTCTAAAAAGTTCGGCCTTTTCTTAAGTTTCTGGAGATTTATTTAACACAAATTTTCAAAGCCATGAAGCAGAACACATCCAAACTTACGTGGTGCAAACAGACAACGTGGGAAGGAGTGGTGGTGGTGGTGATAGTGGTGGGGGCTGCCGTGTTTGGTGTTAAAACTGGATGCTTCTTTTCTACGCAAGACCTTGGATAACCTTCCTTTGTGTGAAGATTATGTTGATAAAGGACACCAAACATATACCACTGCCTCCACCACTACAACCACTGCTACTACTATTGCCACCACCACTACCACCATCACCATCACCACTACTACTACAACTGCCACTAATAAAGCAAATGGGGTTAATTAATACTGTATTTTAGAGACTTCATTACAACAATAAGTGTCTTAACAGCTGAAGGGAGTTAAGGACAAAAGTGTTTAACAGTGAAAGAGTTATAATTACCTTTGGGCAGTTGTTTACCGTATGGCTTAATTCACTCCTTTCTGGCTCACAAGTGATCATCATTACTGGTATTAGTATTACAGTTTGAAAGTTGTTTATAATATTAAATGTAACCTCTTGTGCCTCCTTATACAAAAAAAAGAACAAAAGAAAAGAAAAAAAAAACAGAAAAAAACACTATCAGCTCCGACAACAGCAAAAAGAGAGAGAAAGAAAGAAAAAAAGAAGAAAGAGAGAGAAACGTAAGCACCTCCACTATCAGCACAACCATTACCACCACACCACCGCCACCACCACCTCCACCACCACCACCACCACTACCACCGTCACCACCACCACCATTCCCACACCACCACCCTAACAATTAGATTAACCTCAATCATGGTGAATGTTCTCCTTTCTGTAATTCACACCAGACACCTTATGAAACAAAATATTCTGGCCTGTGGAATAACAACAACAATCTCTCTCTCTCTCTCTCTCTCTCTCTCTCTCTCTCTCTCTCTCTCTCTCTCTCTCTCTCTGGTACATCTGGGAACCATTACACGTTGATAGCGGTCGTTCGTACGGTAGCATTGGCAGAGCAGAGAGAGAGAGAGGGAGAGGAGGAGGGAAAGGAAGAGGGAGAGGAGAAGAAGAAGGTTGGGAGGGACGGCAAAAGTAACCACGATTTTACCCCTCTTCCCCTCTCTTTTCTCTCCTTTTCTTCCATTCGTGTGTGTGTGTGTGTGTGTGTGTGTGTGTGTGTGTGTGTGTGTATGTTATCCAGCCATAGAGGGGTGACGTGTGCTGGCCAAGGGTGAAGGGGTGAGGGAGTAAAGGGGTGAAGGGGTGAGGGAGTGAATGGTGAAGGGGTGAGGGAGTGAAGAGGTAAGGAGGTGCAAGAAGCGTCAATAGAAGACTGGTAAGGCACAGAAGAAAAAAGTAAAAGGATGCACAGGAAGAACATCAGTAGTTGCAGGTGTGTGAATCTCTCTCTCTCTCTCTCTCTCTCTCTCTCTCTCTCTCTCTCTCTCTCTCTCTCTCTCTCTCTCTCTCTCTCTGAAAGGTATCTTCACCATATTTTACACTTTTTTTTATCCTTCAATCGCTTTTTACCTCTTATTTACCTGTTTCCCTCCCTCCCTCCCTTCCCTCTCTCTCTCTCTCTCTCTCTCTCTCTCTCTCTCTCTCTCTCTCTCTCTCTCTCTCTCTCTCTGTCTGGAAAGTATTTTTCACTTCCTAATTATCGTTTTTCTATTTTTCAACTCTTTTCTAACTTTTTTACTTATTTTCCTCTCTCTCTCTCTCTCTCTCTCTCTCTCTCTCTCTCTCTCTCTCTCTCTCTCTCTCTCTCTCTCTGCAACACAAACACGACGAAAACGGAGTGTTGTTTCTCGCTGTAAGTGGACAGATTCCCTGGAGATGGAGGGAGGAAGGAGATGCCTCAGAGGGACGCACACTTCCCCCGCACCTCCTCCCCAGGGGGCTGCAGGCGGAGGTCCTCTTTGCTATCTATTGAAGGAACGATAACCGAGTGAAGAAAGCAACATCCCGGGTTCCTGTACTTTTGCTAACCCACTTCCCGCGTCTCACGCAAAGATTTCGGTATCACATCTGACACAATATTCCTGATACTATTGTAAAACTTTCCCTTTATACTTTTTTGTACAATTTAATGCTTTACACTGACTAATAATCTCCCTATCAATACCTAATCTTTCCCAACATTCACTAGCACCTACGTTCATGTTCTTAACCACGTACCTCTTATCACGACTGTTTTCAAACGCTATACATTTGATTAGTCGGGTTCTCACGAGTGCAGGATTCTTGTTAAACTGTTACTAAAATTACGAAAAACACTTCGCATCTCTTTGGTATTTTGAAACAGTTTTCCGAGAGAATCCGTAAGCATTTTTTTTTCACACGATTAAAAACATTCTGTGGTTTAATAGTCGACTTGTTCCTGTATGGTATTTTAGCTTCACCAGTTTTGATTTTTCTATTTTAGTAATATTCAAGAATACATTCCTTGTGGTCACAGTCTCCAATTTCTGCGTATAGGTTGACAATCTCGACGCATTTTAGAAAGACTGCGTTCGTATCCCTGACGCAGTGTGGTCTTTTGTGTGGACAGGCGACCAGTACTCAGGGGTCCTCCTCCTCCTCTTCCTCCTCCTCCACGGACCAAATAGCACCGTGGGAGGGGAAGGGGAGGCGTTTCTTGTTCTTGGCCCTTCCTGTCTACTAGTGAGCCGGTCCCCTGCCGCGCCGGGAAGCTGCAGGGCGCCGCTACAAAGGACTTAGTCGTGGTCCCTCAACCCAGTTCGCATCCTTCCCTTGCCTCTCCCGCCTCCTCCCACTGCCAGTACATCCCGGCCTTATTCACGTCCCAACTCCTCACATCTCTTGCCGTAATCTCCCGTCTCTTGATCGTTAGCCTCATTCGCATCCTTCCCTCGTCTCTCTCCCAGCTCCTCCCATTTGCAGTACACACCAGCCTTGTTCACGTCCTAACTACTCCCATTACTTGTTATAATCTCACATATCTTTTTTCATTAAGCTTATTCGCATCTGCACTTCTCTCTTCCAGTGCATCCATATACAGAAATTCAAAGACCTCTCTTTTCTCAGCAAAGCGAGTCTTTCCCACTACCTCATCAATTCTTAATCCCATTCGCATCCTTTCCTCGCCTCTTCAAGTTATTTTTCCCAGTACATCCCATTCTAGTACACAAACACAGATCCTTCCCAGTAACGCTACCCTATCACCTTCCCATTCTCAACCCCATTCCCAGTCCTTCTCTCACCTCTCCCATCCTTCTAATTCACGCTCTAACTCCTCTAAATATTTCTTAATGTTCTCCATCAACACACAGCTAATGCACATCACGTCCCATCACCTCCCATCAACTTTAGATCCTTAGCTTCATTCCCATCCTTCTCCGACCTCCCATAACGTCTCCCAGTGCATCCTACACACTCAAACTCCTTTTCTAACATCTAATTCCTCTCAATCCTATTCCTATCCTTCCCTCACCTCAAATCCCCATCAATACATAACTCTCCCTATTACCTCCCATCACCTCATCATCACCTCTATTCCCAACGCACTTCCTTCCTTACCCCCCTCCCGCTACCCATCCAGGCCCATTCCTCTGCCCCAAGCACTTCCAAATAGTTATCAAAGTTCTGGGTCTTAATTACACCTGAATCAATATCACGGGAGAGGTAAAGAGGACGACGAGATGAAGATAAAACACTGGAATGGAAACTGTTGGAGAGATTGGAAGGTTATATTTTCAGAAATTCGCACGAGAAATTTTGGGAATAGAAAAGGAAGGAAGGAAGGAAGGAAGGACGCGAGATAAGAAGGAAGGAAGGAAGGAAGGAAAGAAGTAAGAATTTATGCCTTAATGATGCCAAGGAAGAAAAAGAGGGAATGATTTTGGCGTTTTTAATCACTGTTCTGACCAGCTGGAGGAGGAGGAGGAGGAGGAGGAGAAAGAGGAAGAGGAAAAGGAGGAGGAAGAGGGGGAGGAGGTAGAGTAGGAGGAGAAATTCAAATCTTAATTTTACTTGTCCAAATAATATTTGAGCGAAATTCCATTAATCCACGTTCGCTTTTCTCTCTCTCTCTCTCTCTCTCTCTCTCTCTCTCTCTCTCTCTCTCTCTCTCTCTCTCTCTCTCTCTCTCTGTATGTTTTAAGTAATTTTCTCTATTCACGTCACCTTTTTTTTTTCTTTTCGATCCTGCATCAACTTTCCATCCACTAACTTTCATCGCGTCAGTCTTTTAACTTTCTTTTTTCATCAGTTTATTCTTATTAAAACATTTTCCTCGCTTCCTGGACGCGTAGTTTCTCACCTGAAGGACATTTAAATTTATTCATACGTAAGAGCCATTTTGTGCAGCACACTGTATTATTCTAGGCGTTATCATTTATGCCATAGTTTGTTAGCCATTTACTTGTTCATTCCCCTTCTTTCTTCCAGTTTGCATCGCTTTTATTGTCTTCCTTTCGTCCTTCACCTTTTGATATATTTTTTTTTTTTTGTGCTTTGCTCTTTTTCAATTTGCAAAGCTTTTATTGTTCTCTCTGTCCTCCCTCCATTCTTCGTTTTATTGCTCTACGTCTCTTCCTGTGTGGTGTGCGTCTGTCTGTCTGTCTCTTTTTATCTATTTTCTTTGTCTGTGTCTGTCTGCTTATCTGTCTATCTATTTATCTATCTACCTAATCTATCTATCTATATATCTCTCTATCTATCGAATCTATCTATCTATCTATCTTTTTATTTGTTTGTCTGACTGGCTGTCTATGTGTCTGTCTGTCTCCCTCTCTTCCTCTCTACCTCCCCCGTCTCCTTCGCTTGTCCTGCCTCTCCCTTCAATCGCGGGTGACACGATTCTCATATTTCCTTTCCATTTACTTCTTCACCTTCCTCTATATTCCCCCTTTGGACTCTCTCTCGCTCTCTCTTCTCTCTCTCTCTCTCTCTCTCTCTCTCTTCTCTCTCTCTCTCTCTCTCTCTCTCTCTCTGTCGAGCATTTTTCAATCCCGCGAATATTACAAATTCCCATTTACTCCCCTTTCAAAGCCCTGCCCATCTCTTCTTTTATTTATGTATTTTCTCCCTTCCCTTTCTCTTTCACTCCTCTTACATGAACAGCAGAGAGAGAGAGAGAGAGAGAGAGAGAGAGAGAGAGAGAGAGAGAGAGAGAGAGAGAGAGAGAGAGAGAGAGAGAGAGAGAGAGGCTACATCACTTCTCCCGTTATCTTTGTATTGTGTAGGAATGACCCCCTCTTCCTCCTTCTTCTCCTCCTCCTCCTCCTCCTCCTCCTCCTCCTCCTTTTCCTCTTCCTCCTCTTTCCTTCCTTCCTCCCATCTTCCTCGCCTTGCTATTCTTTTGCACTTTCTTCACACTCTGTAGCAGACTTCCTCCTCCTCCTCCTCCTCCTCCTTCTCCTCCTTCATCCTTGCTCTCTTCCTCTTCCCTTTCACTTTCATTAACTTTAATTTTCACTCAACATCCTTTATATTTTTCAGTTTATTTCTCTCTTCCCTTTCTTATAATTTGTCACTTTTGATTTATTTTATCCTCCCCCTCAGTTTTATCTCCATTTTTATGTTCCTCTTCCTCCTCCTCCTCGTTCTTCTTCTTCTCCATCATATTCTTTTTCTCTTTCTCTTTGTTGTCACTTTTTTTCCTTTCGAATTATCTTCTCCTCTTCTTATTCTTGCTTCTCTTCCTCTTTCCGCTCCACTACCACCTATTCCTCCTCGTCTTCCTTCCTCTTCCTGTTCTTGTTCTTGTTCTTGTTCTTCCTCTTCTTTTCCTCTCCCGCTCCTCTTCCTCCTAATGCTTCTTTTCCAACTAGAGTCTCCTCCTCCTTCGCCTTCTCTTCCTTCCCATCTTCCTTCTTCTCTTGCTTTTAGTGCTCTTCTTCTCTTCCCTCCACCTCCTCCCTCTCCTTCTTACCTTGCTTTTCGACTTGAAGTGTTTTTTTTTTTTTTTATCCCCTCTTTCCCTCCTCCTCCTCTTCCTTGTCAATTTTTATTGAATATATATTTTTTTTTGCGTCTCAAACTCCTTCCCTTCCCCCTTCCATTCCTCTCCTCTTTGCTACACTTCCTCTTAGCGAGACTTGCCCCCAAAACTTAATCCAAGCTGTCTCCAACACACGGGGTATCTCAGCGCACACTTCCTTTGTTAAAACACACTCACGCGAACACTAATGCATATGCTACACACAGGCACATACTTACAGACATACAGGCAGACACGGACACTGGGAAATACACTTAAACAATGTCTTCACTGCACAAAGCCTACGATATAAACACACACACACACACACACACACACACACACACACACACACACACACACACACACACACACACACACACACACACACACACACACCACAGTCACTCTCACAGAAGAAAAGGAATTAATAACAAGCTGAAATAATGATACTCTTAATACCTCTTTTCTCTCTCTCTCTCTCTCTCTCTCTCTCTCTCTCTCTCTCTCTCTCTCTCTCTCTCTCTCTCTCTCTCTCTCTCTCTCTCTCTCTCTCTCTCTCTCTCTCTCTCTCTCTCTCTCTCTCTCTCTCAGAGCCCACAGTGTCAAGGGAAGAGTAGAAAGAGGACAAGGAGGCCGGAGAAGAGAAGGAAGAGGAGGAGGAGAACAAGAAGGAGGAGGAGGAGGAGGAAGAGGAGAATCAGAAGAACAACAGGGAGGAAAAGGAGGAGGAGGAAGAGGAGGAGAAGCAGGAAAACAAGGAGGAGGAGGAGGAGAAGGACAAAGACAACAGCAACAACAACAACAACAACAACAACAACAACAACAACAACAACAACAACAACGACAACAACGAAGAAGACGAGAAGGAGGAGGAACATAAAAAAATAAAAAAACAACGATACCACCACCACTACCACCACCACCACCACTATCACCACCACCACCAACAACAACAACAACAACAAAGAGGAGAAGACGGCGGCGTGAGGTCCACTACGTCGGGTTGCAAGGATGAAAGAGCAATTTGGCGATCTTCTAGCTGGACACTGCGAGGTCATGCCGGCCACTAATGCACACCATTGCTCTCCTACGGCCTCGAGGTGCAGCGGTAAGGGAACAGGCGGAGGAGGACTGGAGGAAGAGAACAAGCGGACGGCGAGGAGGAGGAGGAGGAGGAGGAGGAGGAGGAGGAGGAGGAGGAGGAGGAGGAGGAGGAGGAGGAGAGGAGGAGGAGGAGGAGGAGGAGGAACCAAAGGGAAAGTACGAGGATGAGAAGAAGAAAGAGGACTAGGAGGAGGACTGGAGGAAGAAAAGGACTGTGACAAGAGAAGAAAAGGACGAGGAGGAGAACTGGGAGAAGAGAACAAGAGAACAAGAGAACAAGAGGAAGATGAGAACTGGAGGAAGAAAGGGACTGAGACAAGAGAACAAGAGGACAAGGAGGAGAACTGGAGGAAGAAAAGGACTGGGACAAGAGAAGAAGAGGACGAAAAGGAAAACCAAAAGGAGAAAAAATGGCAAGAAGGAGGACAAGGGAAAGAGGACAAGGAGAAGCGGAGGGAGAAAAGGACTGGGAGAAGAGAAAAAAGGACGAGGAGGAGAACTGAAAGAGGAAGAGGACTAGGAGAAGGGAACAAGATAATCAAGAAAGGAAGGAACCAGAGAAAAGGTACCAGGACGAGAAGGAGCAGAAGGAAGAAAAAGGACAAGAGAAGGACTGGAAGAAGAGGACGAGGAGGAGAACCAGAAGGAAGAAGAACGAAGAGGAGAATAAGAAAGGAAGGGAAAGGGGCAAGGAGGAATAAAAGAAAAGTAAATGATCGAAGGGAGATTATGGTAGATCAAGAATTAGAGAGAGAGAGAGAGAGAGAGAGAGAGAGAGAGAGAGAGAGAGAGAGAGAGAGAGAGAGAGAGAGAGAGAGAGAGAGAGAGAGAGAGAGAGAGAGAGAGAGAGAGAGAGAGAGAGAGAGAGAGCGAGGTAAATAAGGAACATTAATGAAAGATAAAACAGAATAACAGAGGAAGAGGAGACCAAAGAGGAAAGAGGAAATAGGAGAGAAAGAGGGAGAAAGACGCTGAGGAAAAGAGAAATGGAGAAAAAATGAAAAAAAAAACGAAGAAGGAAGGAAGAACCAGAAGATTGACAGATAATGATAGATGGAAGGAGGAAGGAAGGAAGAGAGGAAGGGGAGAGAAGGAGGCGGAGAAGAAAAAGGAAAGTAATTGGAAGGCAAACAAGAAAACACCGAGAAAAAATGATAAAAGGAAGTAAAGAAAGGGAACGAAAGATGGGAATAACAGACACAGAGGATACAAAAGGACACACAAGAAGCACAATAAAAGGGAGCAAGAGAGAGACAAAAGAAAGAAGAATAAGAGAGAAAGATTCATGAATAAAAGACGGAGAAACACAGAAAGGAGGGGAACAGGAGAAATGCATTGGACAGAGAGAGAGAGAGAGAGAGAGAGAGAGAGAGAGAGAGAGAGAGAGAGAGAGAGAGAGAGAGAGAGAGAGAGAGAGAGAGAGAGAGAGAGAGAGAGAGAGAGAGGAGGGGTAAAGCAGTGATAGAAAAAGACACAAATGGAGATATTAAGATAAAAAGTAGAATAAAAACAATGAAAATGACTGCAAAAAAACGAGAGAGAGAGAGAGAGAGAGAGAGAGAGAGAGAGAGGAGAGAGAGAGAGAGAGAGAGAGAGCACTTCCAACTAACGTGAGAAATTAATAAAAATGAAAATCTAATATCGTTAAAGGCAATGAAACTAAAACGTCGACACGAAAAAGGAGAAAATTAAAAAAATAATAATAATAAAAATAAAAGGAGACGCAAGAGTAAGAGCATGAGGAGAAGGAGGAGGAAGAGGAGGAGGAGAGAGAAGGAGGAAGAAGAGAAAGAAAATGAGGAAGAGAAAGAAGAGTAAAACCGTTCCAGATACCGTCTCACAGTCTTGACCCAGAATTTTAACAGGCAGGAGGCAGGGAGCGATAAGAAAAAAAAAAAAAAAAGAGTCCTATATATTATCACAGAAAGAGAGGAGGAGGAGTAGAAGGAGGCGGCGCAGGAGGAGCAGGAAGAGGCGCGGAGGAGAATATCAGGTGCTAGATTCCTCCTTCGGGATATTACGCTCTCTCTGCAAGTCAAGGCAGGAGGAGGAGGAGGAGAAGGAAGAGAAGGAGGAGGTGTATTCGTTAAAGGCGGAGAGGCAGACACGAAGGAAAAAGCGGGGAAGACAATTTGAAGCAATGTGGGATGCGTTACAAAGCAGGAATGCATTAAACAACTTCGCTAATCGGGGAATCGAAACCAATTTGGGCGGGTTTATTGGCACTAAATCATACACTTTAGGATCTTTTAACACCGCTTCGTCTTTCACACTCCAGCGGCCTCGGGTGAACAGAACAGACGGGGAGAGATACGCACGATGCTCAGAGATACAACCGCACACCCAAAACCCAAAAAACAAAAAAAAAATCACAGGTAAGGAAAGATGTACAGCGAAAGAAACGAATGGACACTTGAACAGGAAATACCAGCAACGCTCAGGTACAGGTTAGAGGTAAGGAAAGGTGTGGCTATGGCTTGCAGGTACCATAACATCCCTGCCCCCTATCTGGTCACGCCTGGGAGGGGCAGCAAAGGGGAAGTGGAGGCAGGGGGCACGGAGGAGAGATGGGCAAGGTGGAGTAGGTGGAGCAGGTGAGGCGTGGGAGGAGAGGGCGAGGCAGGTGTTAGCATCGAAAGGCAGCCATGCGGTGTGCCCTGGCCAGGTGAACACGGCGGGTACTTACCTGACGCGCGCGTACACACACACACACACACAGACACACACACACACACACACACACACACACACACACACACACACACACACTCATGAAGGGATAGAACAACAGCAAGAGAGAGAGAGAGAGAGAGAGAGAGAGAGAGAGAGAGAGAGAGAGAGAGAGAGAGAGAGAGAGAGAGAGAGAGAGAGAGAGAGAGAGAGAGAGACGATAGAGATAGGCTGGCCCATCATTATAAAACCCCATCATCACTCTCACCTCTTCGCCCTCATTCTCACCCCTTCACCTCACTCTCACCGCACTCCCCTGCCTCTCCCCTCTCCCCTCTCCCTCTCTCCCCTCCCCTGCCTCGTTAAGGGACGCTCGGTCACCCTTCCAAACCCAGCGGAGCGCGTGGCTTAAACGAAGGCAACAAAAATACGAAAATAATGCAATGATAACACAGTAATAGGGAATGCATGACAGGAAAGGGCTAGTGGTCTCGAAAACTGGCTCGGGCGAGGAACGGGAAAGGCAAAGAAGAAACCAGAAGGGCGTGTATAATGAATGAATGCCACAGTGACTTTTTTTTCATGTTTCGCTTCAATAAAAGGTAGTAAAATAAACGTGTGGAAAATATATGGACGAAAAAAAAAAGGGGGAGAAAAGAGAAATTTATCAGCAAAAGGTGTATTTTTGTATTTTGGAGGTTTTAAAGAGAAAGAGAGAGAGAGAGAGAGAGAGAGAGAGAGAGAGAGAGAGAGAGAGAGAGAGAGAGAGAGAGAGGGTCCAGGAAGCAATATTTCAACTTCAGAAAATTCTGTCAAAGTAAAAACGAGATGTGGATGGCGAGAAAAGTGTGTGGGAGAAAGGAGGAGGAGGACGAGGAGGAGGAGGAGGAGGAGGATGAGGAGGAAGCGGAGGAGGAGGAGGAGGAGGAGGAGGAGGAGGAGGAGGAGGAGGAGGAGGAGGAGGAGGAGGAGGAGGAGGAGGAGGAGGAGGAGGAATCTGGCCATGCGTATCTCCATTATTTATATTGACCATTAATGCCTCCAAGTCAGCCAGCCCTTTCTCCTCCTCCTCCTCCTCCCCTCCTCTCCCCTTCCTCTTCCCCTTCCCTTCCCTTCCCTTCCCCTAAACTCCTCCTCCTCCTCCTCCTCCTCCTCCTCCTCCTAAACACCCTCCACCATCACTTCTAACCTCATCTTTCCCGTCCTCTTACTGTGTGTGTGTGTGTGTGTGTGTGTGTGTGTGTGTGTGTGTGTGTGTGTGTGTGTGTGTGTGTGTGTGTGCGTGTGTGTGTGTGTGTGTGTGTGTGTGTGTGTGTGTGTGTGTGTGTGTGTGTGTGTGTGCGTTCTCCCTTCTCTCTCTTCTAAAGGACTGTTGCAACCTCCTCTCATCATCCTTTCCCTTTCCCTTTTCATTTTTTTGGTAAACATTCTTCTCGTTCTTTTTCTCCTCCACATTCTTTTCTTCTTCTTCAAATGTCAGTTTGTTTCTTTTTCGTCCTCCTTCTCGTCTTCTTTTGTTGCTGATACTGTTGTTGTTCTTCTTCTTGTTGCCCTTCTTGTTCTTGTTCTATTTTCCTTCTTCTTCTTCTTCTTCTTCTTCTTCTTCTTCTTCTTCTTCTTCTTCTTCTTCTTCTTCTTCGTTTTCTTCTTCTTCTTCGTCTTCTTCTTCGTCTTCTTCTTCTTCTTCCTCTTCTTTTTCTCCTCTTTAGTCGTTTTTCTTTTAAGGAGTGGAGAAACGAGGAAAAATTGTTATTTTTTACTTTTTACCCATCCTTTTTTGGTTCTTGAATTGACTGAAGCTGCTTTCAAACTCTATTAAGGTTTTCTCCATTCTATTCCCGTTGACAATTTCCTCTCCCCGTCTCGTCTCGTCTTGCAAGAAGCTACATCTTAAATTTCTCTCGTCGCTTCTATTACTTCTTATATGTATATCTTGTCACGCTCGCCTGCACCACACTCGCCAATAAAAAGATGCACTTTAAACTATCTTCCAGTTCTCAATTCATGTTTTTCATTCAGATTTCTTTGGCTGGTTTTCACTGCAATGATGAGTCTGCCTGTCTCTTCTCTCGCTACTGATGTTGTTGTTGTTGTTGTTGTTGTTGCTGTTGTTGTTGCTGTTAGTTCATACTTCTACTACTTCTGCTATTACTGCTATGACTAGTACTATTTTTTATGGCGAAATCAACGTTCTATCAACAAACTTATGGATTTTTCTATCCTTACTACTATAACAACAACAACAACAACTACTACTACTACTACTACTACTACTACTACTACTACTACTACTACTACTACCATTGTTTTCTTGACGAATTCTTCAATTTGGCAACAATTTCTTCCTAGTTATCCCTCACTACTACAACAACCATCATCACCACCATCACCATCACGACCACTACCACCACCATCACCGCCGCCGCCGTAGGGCCCATGCGGTATCCATCCCTTCCCTACCCACCAGCCGCCACCTGCCGCCCTTATCCTGGGCAGTGACCCTCTGGACAGTTAGGCAGCGAGGAGCACTAGCCTCCTGATGACACGTGCGACGGAGGCAGGTGACGCACAGGGCGGGAGGAGCGGGAGGGGCGGGAGAACAAGAGGAGTGGCAATCTGGCAATATATCCAAGGAGGTGACACTTTTCATCAATTTATTCGGTGTCATAATCTCGTGCACGTCAATTTCCTGTCCCGGTACGATGATGCGGTGTCGTCAGGAAGCGATCCGGGATTCTATTTTTTTTTCTCTCTCTCTCTCTTCCTTTTTCTTCTTTTCTTTCCATCCTCACCATTACTTGCATAAAACACGGTGATGAAAAGAAGGTAAAAAAGAAAGGAAGGGGAAGAAAGGCGTTACTTCAACGGCACACAAACAAAATACAAACAAACGCAGTACAGGAGCAGCGGGTGGTGAGTTTCAGGTTTCCTCGGCGCATTAATTGTTTTCGACGTTAAAAGTGAGAAAAGGAAGAAAAAAAAAAAGGAAAGGGAAGAAAAACGTCAGTTCAACGGGACACACAAACATAACAAACGAGGTAACAAACGCAATGCGGCAGCAGCGGTGGGTGACTTTCAGGTTTCCTCGGCGCATTAATTGTTTTCCAGGTTCCTGAGGAGAAAGGGCGTTGCTCTGGATGCCCGCGCGGTTCATGCCCGGCCTGATAAATGAAGGAAAATTGTCCACGTGAAGACACGACCAACAGTTTTTCGAGACTCCACCCTGCGATGAGACACTTACGATAATTTCTAAGATAAATGTTACTCGTCCCACCGTCCCGCCCTCCAGCTAGACTCACCAGGGCGTGTCTATTTATATAATTGATGGATATGCGAATGAGATTTAGATTTTGAATTTTCTGTGACTACTTTATTATTATTATTATTATTATTATTATTATTATTATTATTATTTTTATTATTATTATTATTATTATTATTACTATTTACTGCATTCAGACTCACGCCGCCATCTGTCAGGTATACGTGGGAGTTAATGAGCTTTCACGGGGGGCCGTCACACCTGTGTTGGCATGACGGCGTAACACCTGTCCCGTCATACCACTGGCTGAGGGAGTGGCAGAGGGCAACCACCAACGCCATTACCATCACTCTCTCCCCTCCCCCTCTCCTCCCCCTCTTCCTTCTCCTCTCTCATTTTTCCATCACGCTCCGTTCCCCCGTGCCCATCCTTGAATGCTCCCCCGCTCCACCCCCTTCATTGCCCCATGTTTGTTCCCCTCTGCTTACTCTGCCCCCCGCACCCCCTTGTTAGCGTAGTCCCCCCTCGCCTGGGGAGCGCCGGTGGGGTTGGTGTTCTGGGAGCAGCTGTGTAATTCAAGGCAGCGGCGTGACTGGCTGGGCGGGCATCAGCCACATTCAGCCTCCACACCTTAAGACTCCTACAGCCACCACTCCACCATTCCACCGCTGCGTCCCTCCTGCGTGTCCTGCTCAGATTGGTGGGCACATTCTTATCACCGTGCCTGGCCGGTCTCAGACTCCCATTCACTCCCAGACAGTATGTTCAAGGGTGTTTTCCTGAGTGGAGTGGGAGTTTTTGGACTGTTTTCACGTCAGGAGTATTTATTTTCAAGGTTGTTTTCCTGACTGGAGTGGAATTTTACAATGGCGTTTTCGTGGGTGTGTTACTACTTTTCAAGGGAGTTTTCATGATTAGAGTGAGAGTTTTCAAGTGTTTTCATGAGTGTCGCCGTGCCTGGTTGATAAACTCCCACTCACTCCTATACAGTATGTTCTCCAGTATTTTTCCCTCCCGAGCATTGCACTCACAAGATAAACAGTATTTTTTTCCACTCTCGAACATTGCACTCACATGATTTCTCCAAAAATAATTAATTCCATAATAAATTAGGCAAAGTTGCTCCAAGGTTTGCTTAGCTTCATCCTTATCATTATCTTTTGTTGATCTCAAACTCCCATTCACTTCTGTACAGTATGTTCCCTTCAGCGAATTTCCCTGTCGAACGTTACACTCACAAGATTTCTCCCCTAAACTAAATCACTCCATGATAACATTAGGTTTGGTTGTCTTAGGTTAGGTTAGGTTCGGTTAGGGTAAGTCAGTTTGGTTAGGTTAGATTAGGTTAGGTTAAGGTAAGTCAGTTTAGTTAGGTTAGGTTAGGTTAGGGTAAGTCACTTTGGTTAGGTTAGGTTAGGTTAGGTTAGGGTAAGTCACTTTGGTTAGGTTAGGTTAGGTTAAGTTAGGTTAGGGTAAGTCAGTTTATCATAAAGGAAACTACTCTGGGTAAAATTTTCATTGGTGAACGTTCACTGGTCGAATTTATTTGCATATAATTGACACAGAAGGCATTTACTGTCAAAACCAAGCTCCTGTCAACCTCATGCTCGTTTGCCACACCTTAAACCTCACTTGTTAATCAGCTAACCTTGAGCCAACGATAATCACGCTCACAAAACACTATTATTCTCAAATGTTCCTTTACTTACTTTAACCTATCATCAACCTTACCTTCACGTCGCTGCTCTGCCAACGCCACCCTCATACGTGCATCCTCGGAGCATCGTTGCCTTTGCCTGTCAACCCTACCCTTCCTCAAGACAGTCATTGAGGCACGTATGCACATCAGGGGATTGTTTTCAACGTCACTGAGATGATTAGTCGTGTTTTTATTCGTATTTTTCCTATTAGTGATGCAGAATTCTTCTTAAGCTATCACTGAATTCATAAAAACAGCTTTGAAAACCTCAATAACCTCCACTCCACACTGATAAACCACCATTAGAAACTTGAAAACACCCTTGAAAATCAACACATAATTTTTACTACATGTTCAGTGTAAGAGATACGACCAAATGCTCCAGAACACCGTCTTAAGCCTCACTCCCGGCCAGCCTTGCCTTTATCCAACCTGCAGCTCTTGGTGACTGTCTTACCTACTCACACACCTCCCTCCTGAATACTCCCTCCGCCAGTGTGCAAACCTAACTCGCTAAACACGTGGAAAATATGACTTTACAGCCTCACAAGTTAAGGTAGCTCAGCCGGACTCCGCTAATGAACAAACCTGACCTTGAGAACACGAGGTTGAAGAACACGGGCAGCAGGGGAACGGCCGCTGGTAATCACAACACGAGGGGATGCAGTCTTAAGGGATCCCTGTCTGAGCGGGTTGTTTTCGTAGACGTAACACAAGATTTGGAGGAAGACGTGAGATAACATTGGCTTCTCTCTCTCTGTCTCTCTCTCTCTCTCTCTCTCTCTCTCTCTCCTCCCACCTGCGCCAGTTCACCTCGCCACTACAACCCAATACTACGGAAGTAAAACAGTAAAAATAACAAATAAAGAGTAGCAAGACTATTATGAAGAGGAAGATGTGAGATAATATTCCCTTCTCTCTCTCTCCTCTCACCTGAGTCAGTTCACCTCGACTACAACCAATTCATTAAGAAATAAAAAGTAGAGGTAACAAGTTTAATGAGGAAACAGAGAATAACAAGATTATTATGAAGAGGAAGACGTGAAATAACACACACACTCTCTCTCTCTCTCTCTCTCTCTCTCTCTCTCTCTCTCACCTCCGCCAGTAAATCTCCACTACAACTCAATAACAAAGAAGTAAAAAAGTAAAAACAACAAACCTAATGACAAAAGCAAAGAACAACAAGACTAATAAGAAGAGGCACTAAGTACAACTAAACAACGCTTGATGAAGACTAATCAAAACACGAGTGGGAGAAAAATAACTTACAAAAACAAGGACTTTCTTAATACGTGATGAGCAGGGAGAGGAAACAGAAAGGTCCCTATGTGGCCCACACCTTACCTCTTACTGTGACCTTGAGAGTGACCCAAGAGTGGAGGTTCATTGAGAAGCGAGGATGGGGTCACTACACTCCTCCTCCTCCTCCTCTTCTTCCTCCTCCTTCTCCTCCTCCTCCTCCTCCTCCTCCTCCTCACCAATATGACGGAGGAAATCCAACTCATACATACCTGAAAAGAGAGAGACAACAGTTTATAATACATGTTTATTATATTTTCTTGCATACATAAGTGTGTGTGTGTGTGTGTGTGTATCTAATATCATTGTTCCTCTGCAGTACATCTTACACAACATATTCTCTCTCTCTCTCTCTCTCTCTCTCTCTCTCTCTCTCTCTCTCTCTCTCTCTCTCTCTCTCTCTCTCTCTCTCTCTCTCTCTCTCCTACTACCCTCCTGTTCCCCTTGCCTTCCTCGCTATGCTTCACCGACCCACTGACACGCAGGCAAGACGGCGGCGGCGGAGGAGGAGGAGGAGGAGGAGGAGGAGGAGGAGGAGGAGGAGGAGGAGGAGGAGGAGGAGGAGGAGGAGGAGGAGGAGGAGGAGGAGGAGAAGGAGGAGGAGGAGGAAAAACAAAGAAGAAATTAGAATATCAACAGATACGAGCTGGGAGGCGAAATGGATGAAGGGAGAAGGGGAGGAGAGAAGGAGGGAGGGAAGGAAGAAAGGAAGGAGGGAAGGAAAGGAAAGTTTATTTACATTGAAATATACACAAAACTGATTCTTTGGTCCATAGAAGATGGCTCGTCCAACACCCTGCCGACACTGAACGCAATCCAATGATCTCTCTCTCTCTCTCTCTCTCTCTCTCTCTCTCTCTCTCTCTCTCTCTCTCTCTCTCTCTCTCTCTCTCTCTTCTCTTTTTTTCTTTAAAGGGAATCAAGTGAAGAAGACTAAAAATAAAGAAAATCTCTCTCTCTCTCTCTCTCTCTCTCTCTCTCTCTCTCTCTCTCTCTCTCTCTCTCTCTCTCTCTCTCTCTCTCTTTCAGGTCGCCGCCTCGCAGGAAGAAATCAAAGCTCTGTAATCTCTCTCTCTCTCTCTCTCTCTCTCTCTCTCTCTCTCTCTCTCTCTCTCTCTCTCTCTCTCTCTCTCTCTCGCTGCGCCAGCCACACATTCCCGGCACGGTTGTTTTGGTCCAGTCGGCACGTTATACAATCAGATTTATCGCCTTGTGTTCATACCTGAGTGTTACGCTCATTTATATCGACAGGTACTTCCTACTGACCCCACTACATGGTGGCTTTACATCTTACCTACCCATGACTTAATAGATTTTTTGGTAATTAGCATGTTGGTTAATTAACATTTACTATTTTTCAACTTTTATTTAATACTGATGAGTTGACGATTTCCTGAAGGAGAATAATTGTGACTTGGTAATTGTTAGTGCAAATTATAAACAGCAGTGGCCCCGAAAGACAGCCTTGCAACACGCCATTAGTGACGCGCGCCCGCCTGGATGGCTATTCAAGTGTGCGACGCGACGCTGTGCTGGCGACACCTAGCTGGCTTTCTTTTCCTTAAACAGTTGCCCAGTCATTTCCGTGAGGCCAAATTCCCTCAGTTGGGCGAGGAATTTCAACATGTGGAAAGTCGAGGTTCTTTTTTCCCCTCAATTTTTCTGTAAGGGGACCGTGTCTGTGTCTGTGTGTATATGTGTGTGTGTGTGTGTGTGTGTGTGTGTGTGTGTGTGTGTGTGTGTGTGTGTGTGTGTGTGTGTGTGTGTGTGTGTGTGTGTGTGCACAGGTGTCTGCGGATGTGTCTGGGTTTGTGACGGTGTGTGTGTGTGTTTGTGTGTGTGTCTGGGCCTGTTTGTGTCTGTGTGCATATGTCTTTGTGTCTGAGCCTGTGTGTGTATGTGTTTATCTGTGACTGCATGTATCTGGGTCTGTGTGTGTGTGTGTGTGTGTGTGTGTGTTTGTCTGGGTCTCTGTGTCTCTGTGTCTGGGTGCAAGCCTCCACTGATTTCACACTTGGAGTCTCGCACCGTTCCCAACCCAAGCGCGGAGGCAATGTAGCGGCGCCCTGCCTGTCCCGGTGGGTGGGCGGCCCTCGCTTCAATCCCCTCCCGAAGCGCCCCTATCTCAGTCTCTCTCTCTCTCTCTCTCTCTCTCTCTCTCTCTCTCTCTCTCTCTCTCTCTCTCTCTCTCTCTCTCTCTCTCTCCCCATCCCCGCCGCCCCCGTCACGTACGTACTGTCCGCTGCACTAAAGATGCCTGGTGTGTGTGTCACCTTTCTTCGCCTTTTGTTCTTCGTGGATGCTGATCAATTTTTCTTTGCGCGGTCGGTCGGTCTCTCTCTCTCTCTCTCTCTCTCTCTCTCTCTCTCTCTCTCTCTCTCTCTCTCTCTCTCTCTCTCTCTCTCTCTCTCTCTCTCTCTCTCTCTCTCTCTCTCTACACCTCCCTTCACTCTCCACAACTCGCCGAGCTTCTGTCTTTTTGCCTGCAAGTCTAAACAAGGACACGCCGCTGCCGCTACAACTTCACTCACACGTCCCGCGATCTTTCCTGTTTGGCTTTGATGGATAAAAACCGCTAATGTTAATCCTGCTTTCTACACTTTCGTCCGCAACCTTTGCCGCGCCTAGTGTGCTGAGTTAAGTGGTCGTCTGCCATCCCGGGACTCCAGGATAGCATCACATTAGCTTGTAATCGCGTCAAGTCTCTCCACATTACCTTGTCCAGCACGCCGGGGCTCTGTGTGTGGCGCAGTGGTTAAGAAAAGTGCGGTGGCTGGTGGCGGTTACACGGGCTCTTTAAGATGAAAATTCCAGAGTACCTCCATAAAGGCTAACAGCACTTTGCCGCGCTAACAATGGGCTATATAAACTCCCACTGCACTTTAAAGGGAGAAGGAAAGAAAAACGGGTAACCACAGATGTCTTCAGCTGACGCATTCACTGACGTCCTCCTCCTGTGTTCGTGTTTATTTTATTTTATTTATTTTTTGAGATACCGAATGGCGCACTAACCCAGTAGACCTACACGTGAAAGTTGTTGAATAGAATCTATATCTGCCTATGATCTGTAGCCATTAATTTATCATCCAAACCTTCCTATTGACTCGGCACTAACAGTCTGATTACAGAGTCAATTACCGCCATCTATCTCTCGATTTGTGAACCGATTTCTTCCTGTCTCTCTCTCATTCTCTCACTCTTTTCTCTGCCTTCGGGAAGAGCAGTGATAAGTAGTTCTGGTTACTTAAATACTTACAATTCCTCTGGGTTAATGATACTGCTCACTACAATACTACTCTCTCTCTCTCTCTCTCTCTCTCTCTCTCTCTCTCTCTCTCTCTCTCTCTCTCTCTCTCTCTCTCTCTCTCTTTAATATTAGGAGGCTTAGTTGTTCTGCTCCCAATTCTCAAAAGCAAGGACGAGAGAGAGAGAGAGAGAGAGAGAGAGAGAGAGAGAGAGAGAGAGAGAGAGAGAGAGAGAGAGAGAGAGAGAGAGAGAGAGAGAGAGAGAAAAAGGGACAAATTTTCTACGTTAATCAAATACGTTAGATTGAGTCAACTTTCACTCCATCGTCGTGTTTAATGGAACAAAGAGACACACTTTTTCGAGAAGCACCAAAAGAAAAAGAAGAGAATGAAATAGGGAGCATAAAAAAGGCAGACAATGAGCCGGCAAGAGGAAAGCACAAAGGAAACAAACAAAAGAAAACATAAGAGGAAGGAAAGGAAGAGAGAGAGAGAGAGAGAGAGAGAGAGAGAGAGAGAGAGAGAGAGAGAGAGAGAGAGAGAGAGAGAGAGAGAGAGAGAGAGAGAGAGACGCAGAGGAAGTGGAGAGGTGACAAGAGTGAGGGGGAAGAAGAGAATTGAGAGAGAGAAGAGGAGAGAAGAGAGAGAGAGAGAGAGAGGGAGAGAGAGAAAAGAAGATGGAGAAGTAGGTGGAGACGGACTTAAAAAAAGGGGGAGAAAGTGAGCGAGTAAGCGAGAGAGAGAGAGAGAGAGAGAGAGAGAGAGAGAGAGAGAGAGAGAGAGAGAGAGAGAGAGAGAGAGAGAGAGAGAGAGAGAGAGAGAGGTGAGTGTCGTGTTGTAATAAGTATGGGAGTCATATCGCGTCCTTTTTGAGGTTAACCGCGGAAGGGAAGAAGAATAAGGGTTCCTCTAGAATAGTTTTATTGCCCCATTCCTTCCCCTTCCCCATCTCACTCCCCTTTTCCACCTGCACCCCTTGGAAATTCCCCCCGGAGGCTGCTCCCCCCTTTGCTTCCCCCCACAGGCGCACTAGGGAAGCTACGGCACTATCGACCAAATGAGAGAGAGAAAGGGAGAGAGAGAGAGAGAGAGAGAGAGAGAGAGAGAGAGAGAGAGAGAGAGAGAGAGAGAGAGAGAGAGAGAGAGAGAGAGAGAGATGGTTTATGAGGTTATGTTTGCCTACCCTCTCCCTCCCTCCCTCCATCCCTCTTTCCCTTCATCTCTCCTCTATTCCTATTTACCTTTCCTTCCCCCTCTCCCATAACCTCACCTTCCTTCCTTCCTTCCTGTCTCCTTATCATACTTCCCTTTACTTTCCTCCGTGCTTTCAACTCCGCATGCTTTATGTGTCTGTCACTTGTCACTTGAGCATACACGACACACATCCACCCACACACCCACCGACTCACACACGCACACACACACACACACACACACATACATGCACGGACACACACACATGCACAGCTCAGGGTCTTGCATGATGTGTTTGAAGGCACTTTCTCGCATGTCTTGGCTGTCTTGGACCCGGCGCAGTGCTTGGGAGGCCTGTGTGTGTTTACCAGCGAATCTATCCCTCTATTTATTCAGTTTGGTAGGAAGGACGCACTTTTATCTGTTTTGCTCGCCGGGTTTGCGCTGAGTCAACACGAGGCACCGCTTGGGTAATGGCCGCTGAAGGAAGCTGTTATCCCGTGACGGATTTCATGGCCCTTTTCCTCCTTCTGCTCCTCCCTAAGTCATCCTCAAAGCCTGCGTGTCTTTTTTAACCTCTCAGCAGTCCCCTTCATGCCGCCAGCAGCCCCTCAAGGCACCGGTCCCTTACCAGTCCCTTCCCTCTCTGCCCTGCCTTGAAATAACACAATATCACAGTAAGTCATCCGCTATTACGTTCAGTTATAGTGCTTCCTTTGGCCGTCGCTTGCCATCGCCGCCCTCTCGCCGCAGTTTCCTGCTGGGTATAAACAGTCCGGGCCGTGACCTCCCCCGGGGCAAGCACGCGGCTGGGGTCACAGGTCAGGCTGCCGCGGGTGACGTTAAATGCACCCTTCTGTTATTCCGTCGACAACAGTTTATTTTCATCTCACTTCCCTTCATTTGCCGTCCTCCCCCTCGCCTCCCGCTACTCCCGCCTCTCCGCGGCTCCCCTTCTCTCCCGGGCCTCTTCTCTGACAGCTCTGCTCTCTCTCTCCGCTTCCCTGTTTTTCCCTGACTACTGATCTCTCTTTAACCTCTTACACCCCATCATTCCATGATTTCTAAGACTGCCTGCTTTCTATGAGTCTTTACACCTCCTGACTCCCGTCCACGCCTCACTTCTAGGTCTCTCTTGAACCGCGCCCCGCCCCGCGCTACTCTCTCCTGCCAGAGGACATCTCGAAGGTAATTACAATATTAAGAAGTCTTGCTCTCATCGACAACGGAAAGTGTTGCAACGTCAACATCTTGCAGATAAGAAAATCACAATGCACGGGGCTCCTAGCGGCACCTAGACCCCTGAGCGATGTTACTTTCCCCTGGCAGCAAGAAGCAGGTCTGGGACGCGGCCGTCGCTTGCACTCAGCCAGGCACCGCGGCGGCGAGGCGCGGTGTAATGGCACGCTGGCTGACGGGAACATCTCGCCGCACAGGTGGGCACACTGTCATTGGCAGCGGCCGACAATGTCCACTCTTGCACAACCATCAAGCGCTAAATGGCTGCAGAGTTGTTCTGGGAATATGTTGCTAAATCGATCACCATTTCATTCCAGAAAGAAGGACACAAAAACATTGCCGTCTGGGATTGTCTTTCACCGTCACTTCGCCAACAGACAGGGAAACATATGGAGCATCACCGCTGACGACCAACACGAGTAAGGTAAAGCATTAAAGGTTCACAGAAAATAATTTCCATATTTGAAATACCACATACAAGAGCTTTAGGCGGTCACGCGCTGCAGACGGCTGAGTGACCAACACCGTGCTGTGAGTCTTGTTATTTAGGGACCAAGTGAGTCACATAAGTTAAGTGAAGCTAAAGGCTCTCGATTTAGATTTGAGGAGCAAGATTCACAGAGGCTTAAGAGGTTAAAATGAACCATAGTAGGCAGTAGAGAAGCTAGGTGTCTGTCAGCCAGTGAGAGGCAGAGGGCATGGGCGGGCAAGGGAAGCTCGGGCCACAACCCCTACAGGAAGAGAAGGCCGCGAGCATCTGAGAGGAATGGCAAGGCAGGGAATCCACGCGATGCTTTTTTTTTTTTTTACCTGCCAGCTTCCCTTTCCCCTTGGTCTGCCACGTACCTACACCCTGAACTTCCCTCCGTCCTCTCTCCCGCCAGGAGGGAGTGGGAGCTCCCTGAGGGCGGGACTGAGCCTTCCTCAGCCACAAAAAAAAAAAAAAAAAAAAGAGGAATGAGTGGTGGGCGACTGACCGCTGGACCCACTGCCTCCGGACCGACATTGTTGTGTCCCATTACTGCCCCGCTCTGCCCCACCCCGCCGTGCTGCCCCGCCCTGCCCCGCCGCACGCCGCGACGCCCGCACCGGCGCCACAAGGGCTCCACAAGAAGGCTGGAACCGCCCCTCTCGCCCTCCCGCCACACGCCCGCTACTAAGAAGGCCACGGGGTGAGTGCCTGGCGAGCGCTGGCAAGGCGGCCGCTGATCAGATTATTACGGTGTCTTCATTTTATTCGCACTGAGTAGGTGATACTACTTATTTAATTTGCCAGCATCCTGTTCACTACTGGATGCTGGCGCTGGAAGGTCTGGTCGCGGCGTGACCCCTTAACCTCTTCCCAATCAGGTAAGCAATTCGGGGAAGCAGCAGATTCACTCCGCTCCTCAAAAGGCAAGGCAAGAATCAAACATTCCACGCCACTGTCTTTCTCTGCACGCCGGTTATTCTGCCTCGTCTAGAGTGTGCTTCTTTGCATTCTGTCTTGTTTGTCTGCTTACTTGTTGTTCTCTCTGTTACTGCTGCTACTACTACTGTTACTACTACTACTACTACTACTACTACTACTACTACTACTACTACTACTACTACTACTACTACTATTACTTTTTTATGTAGGACTACAACTACTACTACTACTACTACTACTACTACTACTACTGTTGCTACTACTATCCATTTGCTAACATAACTTGGTCCAGCCTGTTGTAATAAATAAAGAGGAATTTAAGAGTCCCAAACTACGAAATGACAGGAGAATAATAACTGTTTATAACTATGGAATGCGTTACCTGCCTGACTTGAAATGTGGAAGTGTATTATCTCTCTCTCTCTCTCTCTCTCTCTCTCTCTCTCTCTCTCTCTCTCTCTCTCTCTCTCTCTGTCTTGATAGTCACGAAGCCACTGAACGCGTAGGCGAGATTCACATGTAAGATCCACATTCTCCACCCAATAACACTCCACCTTGATAACCCGGCAAGACAGTTCATTGGGAAGGGAAAGCCGGGTCGGTCTGCGAGAGAGAGAGAGAGAGAGAGAGAGAGAGAGAGAGAGAGAGAGAGAGAGAGAGAGAGAGAGAGAGAGAGAGAGAGAGAGAGGAGCATATTCTGAAACACTTCCGCGCCGCATCTCCACTATTTCAAAAGGCTCTTGATGAAGCTACACGGTGTTTTTACAGTTTTCGTGACAGATTAACAAAATATCCACAATACTAAAAGAAGAAGCAGTCTTGAGAACACGGCTAATCTTCTCTGTGGCTTTTGAAAATAGTCGTGGCGAGAGAATAAGGTCCGATGCCCTTATTCAGAAACGCTTAGCTCTTTTACCACGGCTATTTTCAAAGGCCACAGAGATGACTAGCCGGGTTCTCAAGTGTGTTTCTCCCGTTAATAATGTAGAAATCTTGTCAGTCTGTCACCAGAACTGTCAAAACATCCTTAAGAATCCGTGTCACTTTAAATAGAGCCTCTTGAAAGTAGTGAAGATGCAGCGCACAAGTGTTTCTGAATATGGTAGCATGCAGTGGTGTGGGCGGTAGAAGACAGCTAATCCCACGCTGCCTCCCGCCTCTCAGACGTTTGTGCTTCCTCATGCCGTTTGGTAATCGCCGCACCCACAGCCCGCAACTACAAGACGCTGAGTCCGTGAATACGCCGAGCTTCCTCCGCGTGATTGCACAAACTTTTCCTCTTTACGGCCACGGAGTGAATGAGAGGACGGAGGGACGGAGGGTGGCAGGGAGGAACGGGGAGTGAAGATGGAGGAAAGGAAAGACGAGGAAAGCAAAGGAATATAAAAGAATAAACAGCAGCTGATTTGTTGGTTCTTACTGGTTGTTTCTGTGTGTGAGAGAGAGAGAGAGAGAGAGAGAGAGAGAGAGAGAGAGAGAGAGAGAGAGAGAGAGAGAGAGAGAGAGAGAGAGAGAGAGAACCGTCTACACCAATTATAAACAAATACTATAAAAAAAGGCCTAACCACACAATCATCACAAGCCAAACAAAAACTCACCACGCGCCACAACACCACACACTTCACAACACCACACACTTCACAACACCACACAACACCTTAATCATCACACTTTCCAGAGACACGTGCCACGACAGAGGGAGGCAGGATCACCCACACGCAACATTACCAACGATGACGCCAATAGGGGGCAGTGGAGGTGCGCAGTGTTACCAATTGCTGCTGGGGTAAAGGGAGTGGAGAGGAGGGTGCAGTGTTACCAATGGCTCCTTTGGGGGATGTTGGAAGGGGTGAGGGTGTGAAGGGGAAGAAAAACAGTATTACCAATGAGTGCTGGGGGTGAGGGAGTGATGAGGGCGTGGGTAAGAGGGTGAGGGGGGTGGTGAGGCTCTAGAGAGGAGAGGAAGGGGTGAGGGAGGGATGAGGGCAAAGGGGGCAGGAAACAGTATTGGCAATGGGTGCTGGGGGGAGTGAGCGAGAGAAGGGTGCTAGGGAAGGGTGAGGGAGGGGTGTAGGGGGGTGAGGGCGTGGACACAGAGAGTTGCGGCACAGTGACACAAGAGGCTTAGCTAATCACTACGTATTACCGTACGGTGATTGGAGTTAATTGGCCAGTTCCTCAATATGGTGGTGGGAGAGAGAGAGAGAGAGAGAGAGAGAGAGAGAGAGAGAGAGAGAGAGAGAGAGAGAGAGAGAGAGAGAGAGAGAGAGAGAGAGAGAGAGCACACAGGAACAAAGAAAAAATCACAAGGACTTATGCAAACAAAAAAAAAAGAAATAAACAAACTGAGGAACGATAACAAAGAAGGAAGAAGAAGAAGAAGAGGAAGAGGAAAAAATCAAGCACACGAAGAAAAAAAGAAGAAAAAACAAACGGGAACAAACCATCCAGATATGATAAACAACACTATCTAATCTAAAAATAAAACATGTAGGAAGGTAAAATTAGCTGTAAAAGCGAGGAGAAAGTAAGAATAAGAATGAGGAGAGAGAAGCAAATCCGGGGAGGAGAGCCTGAGGGAAGGGAAGAGGAAGAAGAAGAAGAGGAGGAGGAGGAGGAGGAGGAGGAGGTGAGAGCGAGAGGCAAGGGAGAAAAAGCTGCGGAGGAGGTGGTGGTGGTGGAGGAGGTGGTGGTGGTGGTGGTGGTGGCGTGTGGCAGGGAGACACGCTTCTGGTCTGGCGCGTGAGTGTGGCAGGCGTCCGCTCTCCCTCTCTCCCTCTCCCTCTCCCTCTCCTTCTCACTCCCTCAGAGCACTTCCCCTCCACGTGTTCCTTGCTGGCGTGCACCTCCCGCAGAGAAAGAGAGAGAGAGAGAGAGAGAGAGAGAGAGAGAGAGAGAGAGAGAGAGAGAGAGAGAGAGAGAGAGTTATGGTCATAGTATAAATTGTTGTAAGTGTAGTACCTTAACATTTTTTTCTTTCTTTTCTTTTCTTTATTTCTTTTCTTTTTCTTTTTCTTCTCTATAAGCTCCATTTTCGCCCTCGCTTTGTGTGTGTGTGTGTGTGTGTGTGTGTGTGTGTGTGTGTGTGTGTGTGTGTGTGTGTGTGTGTGTGTGTGTGTGTGTGTGTGTGTGTGTGTGTGTGTGTGTGTCTGTGTGTGCGCGCGTTACATATCATGAAAATCCAATAGATTATGACAAACACACACACACACACACACACACACACACACACACACACACACACACACACACAGAAGCAGGAGTGGACAACAAGAAGACCGGAAATGAGGAGCAGGTGTAGAACGGAGTGTCGGGTGGAGGGATTGGGGGGAAGTACGCCCTTGGGAGAGAGAGAGAGAGAGAGAGAGAGAGAGAGAGAGAGAGAGAGAGAGAGAGAGAGAGAGAGAGAGAGAGAGAGAGAGAGAGAGAGAGGGGGGGGGGAAGAGTAAACTAAGACTAATATCCTAACAATTTCAGACTTTGAAGCGAAGAAAACCTGCAAAGCGTGAACGTATCTTTCAATTTATACACACGACGTGCACGGGAGAGCGAGAGGGAGAGAGGGGGAAGGAGAAAGAGGAGGAAGAAGAGGTGGCGAGAGAAAGAAAGAGGTAAGGAGAAGGAGGGAGAGAACTGGGAGGACCTACGCACACAGGGTTAGAGGTGAGGGCGATAAGGAGAGGAACAAAGGGATTCAATAAGCAAGGTGAATGAACAACGACCAAGAAATAATGCTACATGATTTTACTAAACGTTAATTGATCCACCTCTTCGTCGTGAGGTTCAGAAACAGGATGTGAAGGAAGAAAAGCTCTGGCCTTCACCCATCCCTGAAAACAACACGAACAGGAGGGAAAAAAGTACGTGAGGGGAAAAAAAAACAAATAAGTTCGCATATTCATTCATACATGATTCAATATCTATGAAGGTATTTTCTTCCCGTTAAGTGGAGGGAAGGAACGAGCGAGGCCGCACCTGGTCAGGAAAACAGCAATGTTTACCACAACAAGGCGAAAAGATTTGCACTACATACAATAATAAATGCAATCGATACCTACATACCTACATCACATTCCAATTTCCTTTTCATCTCTTCCTCTGTACCATTATCACTCTTACTGTACCGCCTCTTCTTTTCATTCTTCCTTCTATGTCTCTGTTCATTGCCTCCTATTTTCTCCCTCTCTCTTTCCCGCCTTTCTGTACACACTGGCTGAGTAGGAGGGGACAGTTGAATATCAGGGTGATGCTAAATTTTGCTATCTTATCAGCCATCATATCGCGGCTCGCCTATATCCTGTCTTGATGAGAGGCTCTGAAGGAAGCCATCGTGTTCTGAAGTGCAGGGGGGAATGTAACGAGTCTGAATACTTCGAAATGCCATAGTAAAAACAGCTACTACTATTACACTACTACTACTACTACTACTACTACTACTACTACTACTACTACTACTACTACTACGACTACTACTACTACTACCACTACTACTACTTTTCATCAACCAGATTATAGAGTAAAAAGAAAGGAGACTTAAGAATAACAAAATCTCTATGATATCTGGTGCATGTACGTACGTGTGTAGTTTATTTCCGTACTTTTCTTTAACAAACTAAGCAATAAATGAATGTTGAACATTGACATCCTTCAGATCACAATGTTTTTCTACCAAGGAACCAATATCTACCCCTTGTGGACGCCTCTTCAAACCCTGTTCTCATCTCTCATTCAGCGTCGTAGTTCGAGAACTTTTTATAACAGGATTCAGTGGAAGTCAAGTTTCAAGACTTTAATTTTTGATGACTGCTTTTGAATCTGTTTGGAGACCGGCACCTCAATGGGCTTTTTTTCTTGTAAATTTTGTTGCCTTTGGCCGGTGCCCCTCCTACATAAAAAAAAAAAAAAAATCAGGGTCTTCAAGGGTGTTTTGCAAGATCATAATGACAACAACAGGGATTCAAGACCATCAACGGGAGGAGAATCATGAGTGCTCGACCAAACATCTCTGTACCCTTTGAAAATATTCCTGATGAGAGTGTAAAGTAGTTAAACCCTTCACTGTTATTTGACACATCTCCCCTTAACCACTAACCACTCTGAGACATCATTCTTGTTTTACAGCCACCTCCAAACACTGTACTGGCTGGAAATCACAAAATCTACTCTTTTTATACCTTTTTTTCTTGTAGATGCTAATGAAAACTACAAACATTGCTTTTAGGGCTGTGAATTGTTGGTTATAGCAGTGAAAGAGTTAAGGAAATGAGTCTTAATCTAAAATAAGAACAGCACATGAGAGAGAAATAAAGATCAGGCAATTTCATCTCGTTAAGCATAAAAAGGCGAGAACAAAAGAATAATTTGTGAACGAAAGAACGCAACTTGCACTATAAAAGGCTGAGAATACGAGCCTTAATGTAATATCAGAATAACACATGAGAGAGAACTAAGAACAAACAGTTTCATAACATTTAAGTACAGAGGGAAAATGAGTAAACAAAATAAGAACTGGAGAACTAAAGAAAATAACTTGTATAACAGGTTGAAAATATGAGTCAACCTAATAACAGAACAGCACAAGACAGAGAACTAAGAACATTTAAGCACTGAAGGAGATACGAGAACAAAATAAGAAATGGAGAACTGGATGGAAAACTAGATAACGTGACTTCCCTAACCGGACAAACCCATTGCGGAAATGTATGAATGTCAATGAGGAAAATTAATTAATAATCTCCCCTTACCCATTTCCTCTCTCACTGAGAAACAGCCGACAAACGGAAAAAAAAGTTTACTAGTGAGGTACACACAAATAAACATGTGGTGGCGGTGACGGTGGCGGCGGCGGCGGCGGTGGTGGTGGTGGTGGTGGGAGTGACGGTGGTGAGCAACCGTTAGTGTACCGTAACGAAAGAGGTGATGAAGGGTGAAGTTTGTGTGGCGAGAAAGAATAGAAGACTGAATAGCTGGAGCAGGAGGAGAAGGTGGTGGTGGTGGTGGTGGTGGAGGGAGGGGGAGAGAAAAACGCGGAAAAAGTGGAAGAAAAAAAAAAAGAGAAAGAAGAAAGTGTCTTATAAGTCTATGGAGGCTTAAAAGTTCCGCTGAGAGAGAGAGAGAGAGAGAGAGAGAGAGAGAGAGAGAGAGAGAGAGAGAGAGAGAGAGAGAGAGAGAGAGCTCGCAGATCCACACACCTACTGACCTCACTCCTACACACACACACACACACACACACACACACACACACACACATCACAGAATCATCTCCATCGGTGTGATCTTACGCTCTCTTTCACCGTGAACTTTCAACCAACACCCCTTTTCTACCCCCTTCCTCTCTCTCTCTCTCTCTCTCTCTCTCTCTCTCTCTCTCTCTCTCTCTCTCTCTCTCTCTCTCTCTCTCTCTCTTACCCCGTGACCTCCAAAACACTGCAGGAGCCCCGGTACCGTGTCTTCCCTCCCTCCTAATGCTCGTCTCGCTATCAAAGCCACTAGCAATAAAAATGCTAATGCTGAGACACACGACAGGCAGCAGGAGAGAGCTAGTGAAGAATATTTGTAAACACACTCCCTCTCTTGTTTTCCGAGCCTGCAGGGACTGGGAGAGAGAGAGGGAGAGACAGGGAGAGAGAGAGAGAGGGAGAGAAGGAGACAGCCAGGGAGGGGAAAAAGGGTACAGTGCGAGAGGAAAGAGGGGAAAGGGTGATCGAGTGAGGTAAGGGAATAAGGAAAGGGGTAAAAAAAAGGTGGATTTGGGGGATAAAGAAAGGGTTGTATTTGCGAAGGATGAGAAGGAATGGGGATAAAAAGGATGGAATGAGAGAAAGAGTAATGAAAGGAGTGAAAGAATGTAAGTGCAGTGAAATGAAGGAGTAAAACGGGAAAGAGGAATTGTAGAAAAGGAAGAAATAAAAATGAGAAAAGATAAAAGGGAAAGCAGAAAGGGACGAATACGAATAAAGGAAAAGGAAGACGTAAAAGAAAGAGGAAAGTAACAGAAGAAGGGAAGGATAGAAAAGAAATACTTGAATGAACAAAAGAGAAAAAAAAATAAATAATATACATGAAAAAAAACATACGTAACAAAAAAATAACAGAATCATAAAAAAAAAAAAAACAAAGCAAAAAATATAACACTACCACAAAA
>NC_087174.1:18735607-18755607 GCF_035594125.1 Scylla paramamosain | reverse complement strand
GGAGGAGGAGGAGGAGGAGGGAGACTCACCACTACCTGTAAAGAGAAGAGGAGCGACGAAGAAGAAGAGGAGAACGAGGACACGTATGTGGGAGAGTAAGAAAGAAAGAGAGAAGAGGAGGAAGGTAAAAAAAAAAACATATTTGGAGGGAGAGAATATAAAATGGAAGAGACTACAAAGAATTATGGAAAGAAGAAGGAAAAGAAGGAAAAGAAACAAGAAAAGGTACTAAACAAGAGCATGACGAGGAGAAGGAGCATGGAGAATAAACAGGAGGAGTGAGGAGGAGAAGGAGGAGGAGGAGGAGGAGGAGGAGGAGGAGGAGGAGGACCACAACACCAAGAAAATGAGACAGATCAGCTGGAAAATGAAAATGTCGTTTGGGAACAAAGCACAGAAAGCCACACCATTCTCGAAGTGATACAGTCTCCCCCCACCTTTCCTTTCCCCCTCCCTCACAACACACACTGCCCCCTCAAGCCCTCTCCCTGCATAAGACACCCCACAACACTCCCCCAACAACACATTACCCCCTCAACAACCACACCAGTAACACCCAAAACCTCCCCACCTCACTCATTCTCGTCCCAGCCTTTCCTCTTCCCCAACAATAGCACACTACTCCCTTCAACCCCAACTGCTCTTCCCATCTCACTCAACCTCACCCCTTTTTCCTCCACTCTTTCCTCCAACAACACCCACACACGCCCCCACCTCGCGCGCGCTCACCCAGCCTTCTCTAACGTCACCACTATGCACCAGTACCTTCCCCAGTACCCCCCTCCCCTCAGCATGCCCCAGTTCACACCCCCACAGCCCCACACAACCCCCAAAGAGTGGGTGTCCTTGCCCTGCCCCGCCTCACACAGCCCCGCCTCGCCTCCTTGGTAACCCTAACACACACACACACACACACACACACACACACATATATATATATATATATATATATATATATATATATATATATATATATATATATATATATATATATATATATATACAAGTAATGCGTAATAAACACATCACTCATAATTAGAAGTCTATTGTATCGTTGGTAACAAGTCCTGGTAATACGATCATCTAATACACAAAGAGAGAGAAAGGAAGGAAGGAAGAAAGAACAGTAGGAAGGAGAGAGAGGGAGAGAGGACAGGAGGAGAGAAAGGTGATGGAGGTAAGATATGTGTTACGGCTCGTGGGAGTGTAGCAATAACCTCCACATTAGTCTCCACGAGTAAGGAGGAGGAGGAGGAGGAGGAGGAGGAGGAGGAGGAGGAGGAGGAGGAGGAGTGAAGGAAGAGAAGAGATCAATGAGAGGTGAGGAGTGATGGGGGAGCGAGAGATGAAGGAGGAGGAAGGAAGATGAAGATGAATGTTATGATGAGAAATGAGTGAAGGGAGAAATGAAGGAGAGAGAGAGAGAGAGAGAGAGAGAGAGAGAGAGAGAGAGAGAGAGAGAGAGAGAGAGAGAGAGAGAGAGAGAGAATCAAATCAAAATTGAAGTAATGGTAGAGATACAAAAAATAAATAAAAGAAAGTCAGAGAGAGAGAAGAGAAGAAAATAGACGAGGAAAGAAAGAATAAAAAATGAGACAGAGAGAGAGAGAGAGAGAGAGAGAGAGAGAGAGAGAGAGAGAGAGAGAGAGAGAGAGAGAGAGAGAGAGAGAGAGAGAGAGAGAGAGAGAGAGAGAGAGAGATTAAGGTCAAACGGAATCAGATTTGGATATCTATTATAACTCAGGATAAAAAAAGGCAGTTACGGGCGATCAGAGCAGCCAAGACATTCAGTAAGATCCCCGTAACTGTGCCTGGCTGAGAAATGTCTAAATAAGAAGGTGACGTAACCCAAGAATAATCCACGGAGTCAATGAGCACGAGGAATAACTGGATAGAGAGATGAACAGCGAGATACACCAAAAGATATTATGCCTCGTAAAATGATAAGGAAAAAAGGGCAGAAAGTCAGAAGGTTGGACTGGAAATAAAGAACGGAGGTGATATGCAAAGGAACACAAAGGAGGAGCAAGCAGCAGCGGACATGTTGAAAATAACCTACAGTGTCTAATCGTAAGCAGAAATAAGTAGAAATGTGATGGATAATAAAGGCGAAGGCTCCTCCTCACCCACTGCAAGGGATTTAGTGTGTAAAATAAACGAGTTAAATTTATGAAGTACTCGTGCAAGGAAATATAAGAGTATAAGATAAGAAAATGATGAGATAAACACATAAATAATTATATCTATCAGGAGAAGCTTAAAAAGAAAAGGACATGATAAAATAAGGAAACGCCACAAATAACAGGGTAGGAATAAATGTTAAAAGGGTAAAAGTACAGAAAGCATGATAAAAACAAGACTTGAAAGATAAAATAATGGAAGGAGGCAAGTCAAAACAAAATGAGCGAACATTGAATTTAAACGATCAAACAAATGATAAAAAAGAGGCAATAAAAACAGCAAGAACACAACTCCCCTTAAAGCCAAACATAAAGAAGGACCACAACAAGCGATGACTAAGGACAAGAACAGGAATCACACACGCAACTAAGAAAAAAAAAACATGAATAACAAGTCCACACATAAAAATAAGAATAAAGAAATAAAAAGAGGCGTAATAAAAAAGCAACAAGAACACAAACCCCCATTAAACAAAATATAGAGAGACAACAAGCGATGCGTAATGACAAGAACACGAGTCACACTCACACACACAACAACGAAAAAAAAAAAACATAATCAACAAATACATAAAAAAACATGAACAAAGAGAAAAATAAATAAAACTAACAAACAACAACGTAAAAAAAATAAATAAAACACGCCCACCAAACATAAAGAACGAACGAAGGAAGAGCAATAAAGATAACAAGAACACTCGGAAGTAAGGACAGGCCACATAGGTAACATTGGTACCATCCACCTTTAATACCCACTATCCCCTACCTTCCCTCCCTATCCACTCCCCATCCCTACCCACTCCCCATCACCTTCATTCCTGTCTTAATATTCCTGTGCCATCTTCCACCAGGTAATTTTCCCCACGGACGACCCCAGTAAGCGAGAGGCGAGGAGTCACGCCCTTGGGGAAGACAGCTGTCCCTTCCTCTCCTCCTCTCCCTTCCCTCTCCTTTCCTCTCCCTCAGCTAGCAGATGGCGACAGCTGACGGTGGAAGGAGCGGGCCAGAGGGAGGAGGAAGAGCGGAGGAAGAGGAGCAAGAGGAGGAAATAGGAAAAATGAAACAGGAAGAAGTCGAGGCGAATGTAAGAGGATAAGTTAGTGGTAATGAAGAAGGAGGAGGAGGAGGAAGAGGAGGAATGCACGGAAGGAGAAGATTCTGAGAGAAGAGGTAAGGAGAGGAGAGGATAGGAGAGGATAAATGAGGAGAGGAGAGATGTGAAATGAGGGGAGCTAAGGAGGAAGAGAAGCAGGAACAACCAATACAGGAAAACAAAGGAAAATGATGGAAAAGAGAAGGGAAGAGAAGGCAAGAAACAAATTACAAAAGTAGAAAAGGAAAAGTAGAAGGAGGAGGGGGAAGAAGAAAAGAAGGAATTAAGTGATAAAATGTAATTGGATAGAAACGAGGAGGAGGAGGAGGAGGAGAGGGAGGTGCGATACTCAGCTAGGAAGAGGAAATCCGTGTTTTTTTTGTATGATAAGACACACACATACACACACACACACACATACAGACACACACACACACACACAGGCAATGACATACACACTGACATATTAATCCCGCCCACCAATCTTTCTCTGTGGGTTTGGATGTATCTCCCTATCCATCCATCTATACATCAATACATCCATCTCCATACATTAACACACACACACACACACACACACACACACACACACACACACACACACACACACACACACAAACAAACACATGCTTTGCCTTTGTCGTTACTCTCACTCAAGGTTACAGGACGAGAGAGAGAGAGAGAGAGAGAGAGAGAGAGAGAGAGAGAGAGAGAGAGAGAGAGAGAGAGAGAGAGAGAGAGAGAGAGAGAGAGAGACGTACTTCACCTAACGAACAAGGAAAAGGGAAGCACACACCATCACTTCTACTTGCTAATTCTCGAGATGGAAGAGGAGGAGGAGGAGGAGGAGAAGGAGAGAGAAGAAAAGAGGAGGAAAAAGGGAGAAGAAACATCTGTACAGCTCCTCTTTCGTCTACTTTCCTCCACAAACAATGAGAGAGAGAGAGAGAGAGAGAGAGAGAGAGAGAGAGAGAGAGAGAGAGAGAGAGAGAGAGAGAGAGAGAGAGAGAGAGAGAGAGAGATTGGACACCCTTCAGCCTACTTTCAGACTTCAGATGTCAAGATTTCCTAAGCAGAAAGGAAGGATTACACCAAGGAGAGTAGGAGAAGAGAAGGAGGATGAGGAAAAGGAAGAGGAAGCGTAGAAGGATGAGGAAGAGGAAGAGGGGGCGTTGAAGGAGGAGAAAGATGAGTGAAAGGAGATCTAGAAAAGTGGAGAAAGAAGAGGAGGAGGAAGAGAAAGAGGAAGCGTAGAAGGAGGAAGAATTAGAGGAGAAGCGTGTGTCGTAATAGTTGGTAATGGAGGAGGAGAGGAGGAGGAGGAGAGCTGGAGGAGTAGTAAGAGAAATACAGGAGGAGAGGAAGGAGAGTAACAGAAGAAGAAAGAGGAGGAGGAAGAGAAGGAGCAAGAAGGTTGAGAGCTGAATGAGAAGAGGAAAAAGGAGAGAGTTGGAAGAGGAGTAAAAGGAAAAAGAGAGAGAAAAATAGAAGCCGAAGGAGAAAGGGGAGAAACACTGGAAGAAGAAGAGGAATAGGAGAGATGGAAGGAAAGAAGGAGGAGGGGCAAAAAAAAGAGAGAAAATGAATATTCAAGAGAGGTAGGCATAAATGGGAGAAAATACAGAGAGAGAAGCAGGGAAGGAGGGAGAGGAGGGAGGAGAGGAGGAAGAGCGGAAGGGAGGGAGAGGAAAAATTATAGGAAGGATGGAAGGACTCTAATTTAGTTCTTGTTCTGTCCTCTCCTATCCCGAGAGAGAGAGAGAGAGAGAGAGAGAGAGAGAGAGAGAGAGAGAGAGAGAGAGAGAGAGAGAGAGAGAGAGAGAGAGAGAGAGAGAGAGAGAGAGAGAGAGAGAGAACAAAAACTGAAGAGACTATAAAGATGTAAGAGGGAAAGAAAGGAAGAAAATAAGAGAGAAGGAAGGGAAGAGGATGGCTGAAATAACGATGGGTGGAGAGAGAGAGAGAGAGAGAGAGAGAGAGAGAGAGAGAGAGAGAGAGAGAGAGAGAGAGAGAGAGAGAGAGAGTGTGCGTGTGTGTGTGTGTGTGTGTACGTAACAACACCACACTCCTGCTTTTAAACAACTCTTTTTATAACCACAAATACGAGAAAAGGAACACGACAACCACCACCACCACCACCACCACAACCAACAACAACAGATATGAAAAGAATGTGCAAGGTCTTCCTTTCGTGTCGTTCTCCACTTCCTGTCTTTTCTCCCAGCGTGCAATTAACGTTAAATATGATAAAGACAAATTATAACATCTTTCCACCAACGAGAAAGAGAGAGAGAGAGAGAGAGAGAGAGAGAGAGAGAGAGAGAGAGAGAGAGAGAGAGAGAGAGAGAGAGAGAGAGAGAGAGAGGTGGGGAAGGGGAGGTTTAACAAGGTAAGTGAGGGAGAAAAAAAAGGTAGACATGTGGTGGAATGAAAAAGGGAATGAGACGCGAGTGTTGTCAAGAGAGGAAAAAAACGGGAGATATAACGAAGGTGTGAGAGAGGAGGAGAAAGGAAGAGACGGTGGAGGAGAGGGAGGTAAGTGGTGGCGAAGAAGGCAGGGACGAAATAGAAAGATGCTCCACAAGCTTAGTTAGTTGATAGTTTTTCCCCCAACAACAAAAGCTGCCAACCCAAACAAAACACAAGTGGAAAAAAAAAATAATGGGAAAAGAACACGAAGCTGGTACACGTCTTTCCCTCAGACTATTTTGGAAAAGTTAACTCAGGGTACAGTACAACTCCAGAAGTGCTTTGATGATCTCCTTTGTAGCAGACTGAGTCCTTGGGAAAGGACACAGAAATATAGCTGGTTTTCGAACTCAACAGAGAAGGGAATAAGGAACTAAAGATACTGGGAATGGGTAGAATAGGAATGGAACTGAGTACATAGTCTTGAGTAGGAGCATAGGGACAGAGAAGGGGCAGAGAAAGATGCCTTGTTTTCGAACTCAACAGAGAAGGGAATAAGAAACTGAAGGTACTAGCGAAGTCTTGTAAGTAATAGTACGTTAGGCAGAATTGTGATTGGAGTGAGTCGACTGTAGCCTTGAGTAGGAACAGACGAAAGCAGAAAGATAGCTTGTTTCTGAACTTAGCAGAGAAGGAATAAAGAACTGAAGGTGTTGGGGAAGTCTTGATAACAGTACGTTGAGCAGGATAAGGATGAGAGTGAGTCGACAATAGCCTTAAGCAGGAACGAAGGAACAGAGAAAGATAGGTCGTTTCCCAGCTCAAGACAGGAGGGAATAAAGAACTGAAGATAATGATGAAAGCAAAATAAGACAAATAGTTTGAAGGTGCGATCCTTAGACTTGACATTTACAAGGAGAAAAAAGTATTAACGGATAACTGAAAAAAAAAAGAAACTGGTGACAGAAAACTAAATTAAACATTATTCGAAATTTTAAAAGAACCTAAAAATATTCAACGTACAGATATAAACGAATTTCAATGGAGAAAAAATGAGTTAATGGGAAACTCCTGCGCATATGATCAATTTATATTAGCATGTAAAATATTAATACGTATAGTGTGCTTGTGCTTGCTGTGTTGTAATTAGAAGTACATAATATCGTGTTTTTTTGAGGGTTGGTGAACACCTCTATGGTTTTAATACACGTGAGCGGAAATGATCTAGGGACACATGGCTGAGGGTCTGGCAGGGTGAGGGTCAGGGAGGGTAAGCGAGAGGGACAGGGAGGCAGGGATAGGGAGGCTAGGAGGGGGAGGCAGGGACAGGGAGGCTGGGGGTTACCGATAAGTTTTCAAGGTGAGGTGTGTAATACTAGAGTGACCGCGTGCGCCCTCATACACACACACACACACACACACACACACACACACACATACAGTACACATGACGATAGGATTTCAAGGTGAGGAATGTGGCACTAAAATAACTGGTAGCCGCAAACACACACACACACACACACACACACACAATAAAGCACATCAGTCATAGTGGGAAATATAAGAGAGAGAGAGAGAGAGAGAGAGAGAGAGAGAGAGAGAGAGAGAGAGAGAGAGAGAGAGAGAGAGAGAGAGAGAGAGAGAGAGGAGGGAGGCAGGTAGGTGGGTAAGAAATTGCATGAGGATGAGTGGAAGAGAGAGAGAGAGAGAGAGAGAGAGAGAGAGAGAGAGAGAGAGAGAGAGAGAGAGAGAGAGAGAGAGAGAGAGAGAGAGAGAAGAAAAAGAGAGGGTATGAGGGTCAGTAGTCCAGCACGCACGAGGAGGAGGAGGAGGAGGAGGAGGAGGAGGAGGAGGAGGAGGAGGAGGAAGAGGAGGAGGAGGAGGAGGAAGGTTAAAGAAGAAACAGACAATCACAATGGCATCCACATTCCTTCTTTTCCTGACTAACTCCAGAGCAACTCGTCCAACTCCTTCCAGAACACCCACACCCACACCCACACCTGCACATACACGCGCCCCCTTATCACCGCCACGCATCTGACACACATCGCCTGGTATCTCCTGCTACCATTATATTCCTCCTCATATCGTGTCCAGTGTATCGCTCGTGTCCTGACAGTGAGGATGAAGCGATAAGGTTAAGGTGCAGCAAAGCCCTGAATGGAAGGTGACTTGACAGGACTAAAAGGGTGGCTTAAAAAATGGACTAAAAAAGGAAGTATTGCAAAATGTGTGTTAGGTGTTTGACTTTGGATTATCTTGTTTTCTTCTCCCCATCATTGTCGTGTGTGCGCCGCCGCTGCGTGTACTGGAGGTAAGGAAAGAAAGTTCACCGTGTATAAAATGTGAAAATGTTCTTTGGCCAATCACTCCTGAGGCAGCGCCAGCCTGGCTCCCCTGACTTACTGCCGCCCGGACCCTGCAGATCTCCATCCATTTGAACGAAAACCAATAAGATTTTGTTATTTCTCAAGGTTGAGCAAAAACTTTGTACCCAGAATATAGTGCTGCTTGTCACGCACAAAACACGCCGGATAAGTATCGCTCCGCCGCAGTCTTGTACAAACACAGACACACAGACAGACATACAGGTATACATATATTCAGGAAGAGAAATCGACGTTAGAAAACTTGGGGCCAAGAAGTGCCATTCCAGAGAAAAATTTCAAGTCAGACAACTCGTCCAGACAAGAAGAGCGTCAGCATAAAAAGTTTGCCCGCGGTGCCGCAACACCTCGCCGTGCTGTACTCACCTTTTGTGACTTTCGGGCTGGGAGGGGACACGAACTTAATCCTAATGGGCGCCAGGGTGAACTATTTACATGGGCTGCCTGGCGAGGAGCAGCACCGGCAGTAGCCAAGTGGCACCAGTTGTAGGAGGAACTTGTCCCTCACACCCGCGACACTGCAGGACTCAGGCAGCCACGCGCGCCACACCACTCGGGTTCCCAAACTCGTGGTGTTATTTGGTATCTGGGCCGCATCGCCACGCACCACTCAGCGACCAAAGCCCCTGCAGGGGCATCCATAACCGTCTGACCCAAACTCGTGCTGGGGGACGCGCGGACCAACCACCAGCCCTGCATCTACATCCTCACAGCACTATCCAGTCAGGGGCTAGCACGAGTCTCACACGCCAACTGGGGAGCGGAGCGACGCGTGTCTACTCCACGAAGTTCCGCGCGACACTGACTGGGAAGTCTAGTGGTTGCGCTACCGCGTCCCGCGTGCCTGTCCGGCCTGGGTCGTGGACTCGTGGCGTCCCTGAGCACTACTGACTGGCCCACCGCCTCCACAGCCGCTCCGCCTCCCGCCGAGCTCCTGCGGCGTGTAGGGACACCTCACAACAACACCCTGCCTCCCCTCATCCCCCACAATCCCCGTCCCCTCCTCTCGCCCCACAACGTTAGCCAGCTGGGGTAACTCGAAACCAATTAAGACCGCGCCCCTCCAGACCAAATTACCTACGATCATCCCCGACTGACGGGAGACAAACGGAATCCTAGATTATTGTAAACTTCTCTCACCCCATCACCGCCACACTCCGGGAGCTGCCTGGCCCAGCACGGCGAACACAGCACACAACACACACACAGACCTACCTGGCGGGCGTCACTAATCAGGGCACAGGTGTCTGGCACTTCCCAGGACACTTAATTCCGGGTTTCCAGTGATGGGCTTTCCCTGCCATTTATCACCACGGACAGAAAGTCGCCAGCCTCCCTCGGCCCCTTCCTCTCTACCTGTCTGTCAAGATTACTACAAGTACCGCAAGGGGCGCCTCTCTCCCACGCCTCCCGCACTCCCGCCACGCTTCCCCGGAGGGAGAGAGCCACAGGACACCCCAGCACATGACCCTATTCTGGAGTACATCTAGGCGGGAGGTCATCCAGTCTTCCAGTCTTCCAGCACCCTCCAACTGGCTTTACGGTGCACGAGTATGGAATGTTAGGGTGAGAGAGGTCATTAATTCCTGCTCTCTCTCTCTCTCTCTCTCTCTCTCTCTCTCTCTCTCTCTCTCTCTCTCTCTCTCTCTCTCTAACCTGAGTGAGGCAGATCTGTCTAGCGAGAAAAGGAAAAAACACTCCTGAAAGATTGCTTATAGATGAGAGAGAGAGAGAGAGAGAGAGAGAGAGAGAGAGAGAGAGAGAGAGAGAGAGAGAGAGAGAGAGAGAGAGAGAGAGAGAGAGAGAGAGAGAGAGAGATGAAGAGGGAAAGAAAAAGACGCTAACAAACAATGAATGAAAAATAATCAAAAGCCAAAAATGACGGAGGGAAAATCGACATAATCATTGAAGGAAAGAAAGAAGAAAAAAACACGAAAACAGCGAACATGGAGAAGAAACGAATAAAAAAAACACACACACACAAAATAAAAAAAAGAAGGAAGGAAAGATATACATGAGAGAGAGAGAGAGAGAGAGAGAGAGAGAGAGAGAGAGAGAGAGAGAGAGAGAGAGAGAGAGAGAGAGAGAGAGAGAGAGAGAGAGAGAGAGAGAGAGAGAGAGAGAGAGAGAGATGATGAGATGCAAGTTTCCAAAAGAGAGAAAAGAGGAGGAGAAGCAGGAGCAGCAGGAGGAGGAGGAGGAAGAGAAAAAGAAAAATAGAGAGAGGGAGGGCGTTCCTGATTCAAGTCTTGCGCGGGGGAACGTTTGTCCAGACTTATCACGAACGACCTGCCGCCTCCACCCGCCCGGCGCAGGTCACACGGAAAGAAGAAAGCAGGTCAATGAGAGGCAGGTCAGAGAAAGAGAGAGAGAGAGAGAGAGAGAGAGAGAGAGAGAGAGAGAGAGAGAGAGAGAGAGAGAGAGAGAGAGAGAGAGAGAGAGAGAGAGAGAGAGAGAGAGAGAGAGAGAGAGCGTATGTTTTCATTCGTCTAAAAGTTGGGTTAGTTTAGATTCATTGTATTAGGTTAGCTAGGTCACGCTAGATTTGATTTTACTGACCAGAGAGAGTGAGAGAGAGAGAGAGAGAGAGAGAGAGAGAGAGAGAGAGAGAGAGAGAGAGAGAGAGAGAGAGAGAGAGAGAGAGAGAGAGAGAGAGTATATATATAGCAACATGTACAAAACTAAACAAAAATAAAAAATACCACAATTTAACCAAAAAATTACATTTGACGAATCGCCAGAGAGAGAGAGAGAGAGAGAGAGAGAGAGAGAGAGAGAGAGAGAGAGAGAGAGAGAGAGAGAGAGAGAAAGCATTATATATTCATAGGTCTACAGGTTCAATACTCTAGGCAGCCTCTTCCGGATATTCGAATTTCTGGGTCCACACCACCTCTGCGGGTATTCATTAACGGCGCCAACACACTGCACTGGATATTAGATGGAGTTGTACAGACGGAATACGGGACACCAGGACGAGGAGGAGGAGGAGGAGGAGGAGGAGCAGGAGGAGATAGAGGAGGAGGAATATAAACATTAGACCTTTTGTTCCAGTTTGCGGGAGCTTTACTAAACTACAGTGACAGAATCAGGTCAGTGCAGGCGATGGTGAGGAGACGGAGGAGGAGGAGGACAAGAGGGAGACTGACTGGTAGAAAGAAGAGGCTGACGAGAAGAAGGGGGAGAGACTGAAGAGGATGAGGAGGAGGAGGAGGAAGAGGGAAGAAGACAACGTAAAGGAGGATGGAAACAAGAAGCAACCAAAAGGCAAGACAAGAGTGATTACTTCGAGGACTGAAGGAAGATAACCGGAAGAGAAAAACAAATTAAATCAAACATACAAATAAAAAAAATAAAAGAATAGAAGAAAATAGACAACTAAATATTCTTCTCAAGAGTCTGAAAATTTTCCTATTCCTCCTTAATAGATAAATCTGGTGGCAAGAGAATAAGACAGGCAGTGAAGATGGAGAGAAGACTGAGATTGTGGAAGAGGAGGAGGATGAGGAGGAAAGGGAGGGAGGACTATCTTACAAGAGTCCTGGCAGCTGGGGCGGGTGCAGGGAGAACAGGGAGGACAGAGGAAGAGCAGGGAGGGGCATGAGGTGGGTGGAGGAGGCCAGGATGGGGATGCAATGGGAGTAGCAGGTGGCTGGGAACAGATTGCATGGCGGGGAGGAGATGACAGCCTCCAGACGCACCCTAATCCCCCAGTACCTTCCCCCCAGTACACCCCCAGGACACTTCCCTACCAGCATACAAACACACCACACTCGCTCATTTCCCTTCCTCTCAGCACTTACTCCCCTTGCGCTTTCTCGTCCCTCTCCTGTGTGTGTGTGTCTCTCTCTGTGTTTCTCCCTTTCTCGTCTCTCGCCCCTCACCGCCACCTGCCATGATAGAGAGTCGCCGAGTCCCTTCCTCCTCTCAGACCAATTTCTAAAGGACCAAACACTTTCTTGGTGATCAGTTCTGACACATCCAGTCCTCAGATGATCTTCCCTGCAATTGGTTCTTCTGTTTCTGTTCTGTCTTCGTCTCTCTTATTTCTTCTTCGTGTATTATCTCGTTTCTCCTTCCCTTCTTCCCTTGTCTCCTCTCTCTCTCTCTCTCTCTCTCTCTCTCTCTCTCTCTCTCTCTCTCTCTCTCTCTCTCTCTCTCTCTCTTACTCTTCTTCACTCCTTTCATTTTCCCTCAATCATATCCGCATCTCTCTTTTAGCTCCTTTGTATTGGGTTTCCTGGTCTGCTTCTCTCTCTCTCTCTCTCTCTCTCTCTCTCTCTCTCTCTCTCTCTCTCTCTCTCTCTCTCTCTCTCTCTCTCACACACACACACACACACACACACAAAACAGAGTCTATTCTTGTGTACATTACTGCTTAATCTTTTCCTTACTTCCTCAAGCGTCTCCCTTCCTCCCTCCCTCCCGCCCTCCCTTCCACCTTCCCTCCCTTCCTCCTACCCTCCCTCCCTCCTTCCCTCCCTCCTTCATCTTGGGTAACCACGCCGCCCTGCTCCTTACTGACTTCACTGGGATAATTACCTTATTAGTGCAGAGAGAGAGAGAGAGAGAGAGAGAGAGAGAGAGAGAGAGAGAGAGAGAGAGAGAGAGAGAGAGAGAGAGAGAGTAACGTATGAAGAGGAAGAAATAGAGCAAAAAGAAAAAAAATGCGATAGAGAGAGCCAAGAAAGAAAAAGAGGAAGAAGAAAAAAGGCAAAAGAAAGCAAGAAAAGAAAGAGAGGAAGAACGAAAGAAAGAAAGAAAAGAAAGGAGAGAAAGAAAAAGAAAAACGTACCGAACGAACGAGAGAGAGAGAGAGAGAGAGAGAGAGAGAGAGAGAGAGAGAGAGAGAGAGAGAGAGAGAGAGAGAGAGAGAGCTAAAAGCAGAAGGTGGCAAAGAATGGAGCTTAAACGAGAAGGGGAGAGATGAAAGGCGGGAATAAGTACGGGATGAGTAGACGGGCATGAGGAAGAGGAGGAGGAGGAAGACGACGAAAAAGAGGAAGAGGAGGAGGAGGAGGAGGAGGCGGAAGAGGAGGAGTACCGGCGCCACAGGAAGGTAAAAGGAGCGCCATTAGATCGAGAACTTGGCAAAAAGGAAAAGAATGAAAGTAAAACACAGATGCAAGAGAAACGGAAAATACTTCATCAAACTTTTTAGTCTATTTACTTTATCTGTCCCACTCCTCTTTCCTTTCTCCTCCTTTCTCTTCTTCCTGTTTCTCCTCTTTTTTTCCTTTCCTCTACCTCCTTCTTTTCGTTCTCCTCCACTTCTTCCTCCTCGCAGTTTCTTCTCCTATTCCTTCTTTTACTAACTTTACTACCACTTCATCTGATTTTCTTTTCTTCTCCTCTTCCTCCTCCTCTTCCTCCTCCTCCTCTTCCTCCTCCTCGTGCTCCTTCTCCCACTTTCTTCACCTACTCCATTACCACCTCCACTACCTCCACTATTACCATCTCCTCCTCCTCCTCCTCCTCCTCCTCCTCCTCCTCCTCCTTCTTTACCCCGGGAAGTGCTTGGGTCTCGTGCCTAAAACTCTAAATCTCGTGTCGGCGATCTCGTCACAAGTTGGTTCCGTCGAAGCAAAAACTTCTTAGTCGCCCATAAAGTTGGTGAGGGAAGGAAAAAGTCCACCAGATGAAATTTTAGAGTTTATCCTCCATCCTCTAACCTTTTTTTTGCTCCTACTTCTCTTCCTACTGCTACTAATCGTGTTTCTGTGTCTGTTAGTAAAGTGCCTCTTCTACTGCTACTGTTGTTTTAAGTGTTATGGTGTTCCTTCTTCATCTTCTAGCCTTTTTTTTGCTCCTCCTCCTCCTCCTTTTCCTTCTTTTCCTACTCCTCCTCCTCCTCCTCCTATTAATCGTGTTCCTGTGTCTGTTAATGAGGGGATTCCACTTCTTCTACTCCTGTATTAAGTGTTATGGTGTTCCTTTTTTTCATTCTCCATCATTCTTTTTCTCCTTCTACTCCTCCTACTCCTGCTCCTCTGTTAGTATGACTCTTCTCCTACATACTTCTGCTGTTACACTTGTTCTATTTTTTGTTATCGTGTTCCTTCTTCCTCTTCCATTATCTTTCTGTTTTGTTGGTACTTCTGTTTCTTTTATTCGTGTTTTTGCTGGTACGGTCCTCCTAATTCTCCTGATATACATTTTGTTATTGTTGTTGTTGTTTTTGAAATATTGTAGTGTTCTTTCTTCTTCTTTCCCCAGTGTTCTTTCTTGTGTTATTGTATGTTTCTCCTCTTTAGCTACTGTTTTTTTCTGTTTGAATGTTCTTTTTACTACTACTACTACTACTATGCTCTATTTTACTACAGTGTTCATTTTACTGCTTTAATGTTTCGTTCCTTAATTGCTGTGTCCTTTAAAACTTCTTCTTTTCTGCACGTTATTTTACATACTGTGGTGTTCTCCTTCCTGCTGTTGTGGCATTTTCTTTATTTTTTTTTCTGCTTTCCTGTTAAAAAGTTCCTTCTTCTTCTACTATTACTGCTACTGTGTGTCTATGATGGTATCGGTGCGTCCCTCGCGTGGTACTAGATGCTGTTGTGGATTTCCTCGTAATCCCCCATATAATGCAACACACCGCCGCCACCACAACGCCACGACCACAAACACGCCCTCCTAGTATTGCCGTCCCTACCTCGCCACCACCGCCACTCTTACATCAACCTGGCCACACTACAGCCACCAGTCCATTCGCCACACTATACGCCACAAAACCGCCATTCAAACCACGATCTGTCAAGGAAAACACCGATATTCAGATACGCCTCCCTGGTGTGTATTCTTTATCGCACCTCACGTCACTGCTTTTTCAGTTTGTCTTTCTTCTTTTCTCTTCTATCTTCTCTTCTTTCCTTCTCCTGCATATCTATTCTTTTTTTTTTTCGTTCTTCTTCAGTCTGTCTATACAAACACGCCAATACTCTGATACAATTACAGTGCATTCCTTTTCTTCCTCCTACATCGCTTCCTCTCTCTGATCTTCTTCATCCTCGCTCTCCTCAAACGAATTCTCTCGTTACTTTTCCTGCGTCTTCTTCAGTCTACCAGCAAAAAAATACAGGCATTCTTCCCAAGCAAGCATTATTTTCGCCCTTCTTCTTTTCCTATACCTCCTGATCTTCTTACTCTATGTATCTTTTCCTTCCAACCACTCTTCACTTCCCTTCGTCATTCTATATATAAAAGACTCATATTCTGAGCAAATATTCCTTCCTTCTCCCTTTATACCTTCTCCACCTTTCTGTCTTCCTGTTCTTCCTTTCTCTTCCTTCCCTATACCTTCATCTCCCTTGTCTTTCTGTTCTTCCTTTCTCTTCTCCGTATACCTTCTCCACCATCCTTGTCTTCCTGTTCTTTTTTCTTCTTCCCTCTCTCCCTCTACACGTTAACCTCCCTTATCTTCCCAGTTCTTCCTTGCCCTCTCCCTTTCTTGCTCGCCTTTCAAACATTCCGACTGTAACCACAGAAGCAGCAAGAGGATCAGCTGCCCGGCATCCCACCACTACTATGTCAACACGAGCAAGTTTTCGCCGCCACAAGACGAAACAAAATCCACTGGAGACGACTCAGACACACACAGGAGCCCCGACCCACCGCCCGCCCCGCCGCCGTCTGCGTTCCTTCACTGGTAAAACACAAGGGCTTTTATTTTAAACTTTGGACGTATTCTCTACAAACAATTAGCTTTGGCTGTGTGTGGTTTTAGTCTGTTTTGTTATTTTTATTATTAGTAAGTGTGTTTTGGTAATTGGTGACTTATTTTTTACCTTATTTGTCTCTTGATCCTCATTATAGCCCTTTCCTTATTAACTTAGGCCTAACTGACTCTATTTCCTGTTTTTAATAACGTGGGACTTATTAATTAAATCTGAAAAATAGTGGAAAAAGTTACTAAAATACAAAAAACATGTTTCCATATTGACCCACTAACACTATTTTCTCATTTTTCCTATGATGTAAAACTCAATGATTAATTTTAAAACCTAGTGGAAAAGTCGACTAAGCAAACATATTTCTAATCAGAACCACTAACTCAGTAATGAAGTTGTTGGTGCAGAGTCAATGTGGAGCTTTAAAAGATTATACAGATTTATGGATAGGGATAATAGACGGAAATAGGTAGGTATGTTTTGTACGGGGACTGCCACATGGAAGGCTGATGGCTTTGTGCAGCTTGCGTCCCTTATTCTCTTATGTTCTCGCTAGGGTTAACAACTCCGCTACTGCTTGTTCCTCCTTTGCGTTCCATTGTGTTTAGTTTGCCTCTCATCGCCGCCCTTCACTGAATTCACCCTCAAATCGCTACTGTTTGTCCATCCTTCGCGTTCCTTTATGTTCTGCCACTCCGCCCCTCACCGTCACCCTTCACTGAACTCATCATCAGCCTCACACCTCCGCCAGCCGCCAACGAGAAACCCCGCGACTCATTTTCAGAAATCACATCCAAGGTTCTCTATCAACCGCCCCTCGCTACTTGGCGGTGTCGCGCCCCTCGGCCTGCCCTGCCTCTTCCCCTCGTTCCCTTTGGTCGGAGTGGCTCCCTTACCCGATAAATGACCCTCTCCGGCCCTCCTCTCGCCCTTCACGCCGCGGCCACAGTGGGAGCTAATCTAAGAAGTGCGAAAATAGGCTGCTATATATTCGAGATCCCGCGGCGGAGGGGAGGGAGAGACAGGAGGTGTCATAATGCTGCTGCTGGGACGCTGGGGAACCTCTCTCTCTCTCTCTCTCTCTCTCTCTCTCTCTCTCTCTCTCTCTCTCTCTCTCTCTCTCTCTCACCTGGGTGCTGAAGTAACCTTGCGTACTAATGAATAACAGACCGCAGACTCAAGGATAAAGACAAGAGATTCCTAAATGAAGGTTATAGTAGTAGTAGTAGTTGTAGTAGTAGTAGTAGTAGTAGTAGTAGTAGTAGTAGTAGTAGTAGTAGTAGTAGTAGTAGTAGTAATACGTTTTATCTCCTCAGGAAATAGCTAATTTACTCGTACAGTTTTCTTTCTCTCTAAATGCAAATAAGGAAGAGGTTAGGAAACACGAGAAGGAAGGGAGGGAGGGAGGGAAGAAAAAGAGGACAGGAAGTGAGACGCAAAGTAGAGGGGGAGAGCAGAAAGAGAAGAGGGAGGGAGGGAGAGAGGGAGGGAGTGAGGGAGGTGAGGGAGGAAAGCTCAAGTATATAATGAGGGTGGACGTGAGGGGTGAGGGAGTGTACGTGTGTGGCCGATTGTGAGGTGAAACTTGGTGGTTAGCATACTGAGATACGTGAGTGTGAGCAGTGGAGGAACGGGGAGTGAGAAGGCGCAGTGTAAGTATGGAGTGTGTGGTTGTAGTGTGAGAGTGGAGTGAGGGTAGTGTATGTGCAGTGTGAGGGGGCAGCGTAAGACTGGAGTGTGAGGTTGTCGTGTGAGAGTGTGGAGTGTGATGGTGCAGTGTGAGGGTGGAGAAAGAGAGAGAGAGAGAGAGAGAGAGAGAGAGAGAGAGAGAGAGAGAGAGAGAGAGAGAGAGAGAGAGAGAGAGAGAGAGAGAGAGAGTATAATGGACTCTAATGAAAAAGAATGACGATGAAATATGAAGAATGAGAGAAAAGTATAAGGGACAAAGTATAAGGATCCAAAAAGATAAGTACGAAAGATGTGACTGTGTGAGGAGCATGAGGGAGGCGAGTAAGTGAGGAGCATGAGTGAGACGTGGCGAGGCGGAGAGTGACAAGACAAGACGACAAGACCAACGCCTCTTTCACAAACACACAGAACACAATAACAAAAACACAAAGCCTTCTTGTCATCACTCCACTCTGCATAGTCACTCCTTCACTCCATTTACGTGAGTTTCCCTGCCTTGCTCTGTCTCTCTTTCCTTCCCTCTCAGCACACTCCTACGCGCCCCTTGTCCTTGCGATTCCATCCTTCAGGACCATCACTTCCTCCTTAGGGCACGGGCGACGCGGCACTTCGTCAGGATGCGAGGCTTGGCACTCACGCACAGCCTCAGGCACTGGCACTCTCCCCAAAGCCCCAGTATCAGAAAGGACTCTGCCGCCCCTGATATACGGACCCGAGAAAATGGCTGGAAATTTTACCAAGGTCCTGTGACTTACAGCCCACCCGTCCCTGCCTTCCCACCGTCTCCTGACCCAGTCTGCCTATCCCACCCCATCTCATCCCGCCCGCCTCCCGCGTCCTCCCCGTCACTATCTCAGCCCCCAAGGACACGCAGCTCCCACAGGCACCGCAGGCACGGGCACTTGCAAGGTTGGGTCGAACGCTGCCTCCTTCCTGCCAGAGTCAAGTGTTTCAGAGACGTCTTCCTCCTTGCCAGGTTGACTTCACAAGGGAACACAAAGAAAGGGTAAGTAGCTTTAAACACGATGACACTTGATGTTCCTTGTGATGAGCTACATTGTCTGATCTAAAGCTGTAATCTGAGTTACCTTATGATGTTTTCTCTTTTGAAGTTATTTTCTTGTATAAAGTGATTGTTTTGTCAGTAAACTTAACTAACTAGGGTAGTAAAGGAGAAGGCAGTGATGGTGGTTATGGTACAGACAAAAAGTACTATTATATTACAAGACTAGGCAGATTTATGATGGGGATGATAGGTGGATGTACATATTTGGGCATGTTTTATACAGAGACTGCCATGTGTAGGCATGGTGGCTTCCTGCAACTTCCTGCTTCTTTCCTTATATTCTGACGTTCCAGTAATAACGCAAATAAAAAATGCAATCTCTCCATTAATTTCCTTCGACCATTCCTTCCAGATTTTTCTCCTCTCTCTCCATTCACTAATTCTAATCCTCTCAATTCTCCCTCCATTTTCCTTCCTCTTCTTCTTCCTTCTCCTCCTCCTCCTCCTTCAGCGTGTAGCGGTCCTGTCCTGCTTTGCCCTGACCCTGCTGCCCTAAATCTGGAATGATAAGAGAAGGAGGAGGAGGAGGAGGAGCAAGAGAAGTGTAGGAGGTGGAGGAGGAGGAGGAAATGTAGGCAAACCGAACAAACCCGGAACCAGGAAGAAGGAGAACCAGTCGGGGATCCACAGGCGAGGACCAGCCGCCCATCAAACACTCTCGGGTCACGCAGCAGCTCCCCGCGACCCGTGACCTCCCCGTGACCTCCTGGGAGTGACCTGACGCTTGGCACTGAGCCATGTCCGACCTACCCTGTGCGCTGATCCGGGACGACCTCAACATTTTGACCGAACACAAACAATGGAGCTGGTAGTGGTGGTGGTGGTGGTGGTGGTGGTGGTGGTGGTGGTGGTGGTGGTGGTGGTGGTGGTGAAGAAAATGTGGATGAGAGTTATGTTAATGAAGATGCAATGATGTAAGAATGACGGGGGAAAATATAATGAAGGAGGAGGAGGAGGAGGAGGAGGAGGAGGAGGAGGAGGAGAAAGAGGAGGGGAAAGATAATGAGGAGAAGAATAAAGAAGAAAAAGAAGAAGAAGAAAGAAAAAGAAGCAAAAAATATTAACATAAAACAGCAATAACAATACGAATGATAGTAAAAACTACAACCACCACCACCACCACCACCACCACAACCACCACCACACAGGAATAACAGACAGCAATTACCAACACGAGGATGACAAACACAGACAATACAAAGGGAAGAGAATCATCGCGGGGGTGAAAATATGAGAGGCCAGGAAGACAGAAATACATGGAGCGTGGAGAGAGAGAGAGAGAGAGAGAGAGAGAGAGAGAGAGAGAGAGAGAGAGAGAGAGAGAGAGAGAGAGAGAGAGAGAGAGAGTACGACTTGTGAAACTTAGAATACACAGAAAGCAAATCTACGCTCTCTTTCTTCTTATACTTGCAAAAAAAAGTGACGTGTTTCTCTCTTTTCCTTCCTTCACCATTTTTCTTCACCATTAAATATTTTCACGCAAATTTTACGCTACGCTGATAATACGCCCATTAC
>NC_087174.1:18723107-18728107 GCF_035594125.1 Scylla paramamosain | reverse complement strand
GAGAGAGAGAGAGAGAGAGAGAGAGAGAGAGAGAGAGAGAGAGAGAGAGAGAGAGAGAGAGAGAGAGAGAGAGAGAGAGAGAGAGAGAGAGAGAGAGAGAGAGAGAGAGAGAGAGAGAGAGAGAGAGAGAGAGAGAGGAGAGAGAGAGAGAGGTAGGAGGTAATGTAATGGTGTTTGCTGATTGTATAAACTAATATGGGTGATATAATAGAATGAAAACAATATTGTAATACTAATAACGTGATTTGTGGCTTTTACTAGAGATTGGTATTGGTAATTTTTATAATGGAAGTTCTAGATGATTGCCAAAGGATGAGAGCTTCAGTTGAAAAAAATACATACGTAAATAAAAATATAGATGAATAAATAAATATAAACAAAATACAAAATATAACTCGTAATTAGGTTTAGAAATGAGTTAGAGTAATTATTAGGATAGAAATAACAGAACAATTTTATTTTTTTATAAGTAAACACCTTCATGAAAAACGCTCCGGAAAATATTCTACCAACGATAAATTTCCCTTAACCTAACATATCTTAACCTAAACCAACACAAAACAACACAATGCACAAAACAACTTATCTTCACCTCACCTAACCTGCCACAATAACAATTTAAACACGACAGATTATCCTTATCAAACTTAATCTAATCAAACTTAGTCTAATCAAATTCAACATCTAACCAAACATAACCTAACTTAACATTACCTAATCTATCCAAACTAAATCCAACTTTTATAAACTCAACTTATCCTAACATAACTTACATAACACCATGAACCGCCGCGAACCAGAGGCAAGAGACAGCAGAAATAACACTGCTACTCGTATAAGAATATTAGGGAGGATTGAGAGGTGACGTGAGGTGGCGCAGGAGAGAGAGTGAGAGGGGTGAGAGAGGGTGACGTGATGCTGGTAGGGGAGGGATGGGAAGGAGAGGAATAGGGGAGAGGAGGGCACGAGGGAAAGGACATTGGGGAGGAGGAGGATGAGAAGGAGGAGGAGGAGGAGGAGGAGGAGATTGTAGCGCGGATGTCACAACGAAAACAACGAAAACTGGATAAGAGAAAAAGATATAAAGCTTCTCTCTCTCTCTCTCTCTCTCTCTCTCTCTCTCTCTCGTTCTCTCTCTCTCTCTCTCTCTCTCTCTCTCTCTCATCTCTCTCTCTCTCATCTCTCTCTCTCTCTCTCTCTCTCTCTCTCTCTGTGTGTGTGTGTGTGTGTGTGTGTATGTGTGTGTGTGTGTGTGTGTGTGTGTGTGTGTGTGGTGCGAGGTCACTTTAGGACAGATGACGGTAGTGGAGAGTTAAGCAGAGTTGGCGGGGAGATCCAGGTCTGTCCTCGGGGCGTCAGCTGTGCCTTAGAGGAGGAGGAGGAGGAGGAGGAGGAGGAGGAGGAGGAGGAGGGAGGAGGAGGAAGAGGTTGGAAGGAACACGGATGACCTGGGAGAGTAGAAGCAAAGTGGACTGGAAGGAGCGTGAAGGGACAAAGAAAAGTGGGGTGAAGAAGCAGGTGGAAGATGACAGTGAAGGAAGAGAAATAGAAGTAAGAGGGAGAGGAGGAGCAGGAAGAGGAGGCAGAAACTCTTATGTGTGTATGTGTGTGTGTGCGTGTGTGTGTGTGTGTGTGTGTGTGTGTGTGTGTGTGTGTGTGTGTGTGTGCACGCTTGCCCTGCTTCAATCACACCACCTCTCAACCCACAACAAAAGTCCCTCGCAACTTGCACTCCTTTATTCTGCAGTCGCTCCTGGCACGCACCTTCAAATCAGCCAGTGAACATATCCAATACCTCACGCACCCAACACGCACCACCACGCCCCACAACATGACATAACCACAGCCATCATCGGAGCCGACCCGTACCCTTCCTTAACCCAACACAGCACACCAAGAGGCCGTCAGGAGCAGGAACACAGCGAGGATGGGAACTATGAAACGAGGAGCTGCGGGACGTCGGGAAGTCTCGGAAAGTCCCTCTCAGCCTGCCCCCCTCCGCTTCCCCTGCGTCTGAAAGTGGAAACCCGCCACAAACAGCCTCAATTAGGTTCTGTTCGCTATTAAAATCACACGGAAGGTTCACGGACCAGGTGGATAACGCAGCGCCGCCATCCGTGACGCTCCCGGCTGATAAATTATGATGATCAATGACGGAATTTCACCTCACGGCGGCACCAGACAACGCTCGCGCCAGCTCCCGGGGGTGTGGAGGGCCGCAACCACGCCAACACCGATGATGGAAGACCCAGCCCCCCGCCAGGACAGGGAAACCTACAGCAGGAGGGATGGTTGCCTTAAGTTTCCGCCGCCCGCAAATTTTCCACTGTTTTGTTCGCGATTTCACACTACACGCTGGTTCCTTTTTTCCACTCTAAGTCTCCTGAGCCCTGTAATTTGCTTCCTGCGTCACAACCTAACGTTACCGTCACAATCTACCGTCACAGTCACAGCTTTACCGTCACAGTCACAGCTTTACCGTCACAGTCACAGCCTACCGTCACAGCTAATCACTGTCTACCGTCGCCCCTACCCGCCACATTCTTACCCGTCACTGTCATTACTCATCGTCACTGTCACAGCTTACCGTCACAATCTACTGTCACAAGCTACTGTCCCCGTCACAGCCTCACCGTGCCTTGCCACAGCTGCATCCTCGCCCCATCCGTCACTCTTCAAGGTGCTGCTCCCACTAAACCATTTCTTCTCGCATTACCACCTTTCCGACAGCATGAAAATTAAGTAGAGTGATGAATATTCCAACACCTTTCTTCTTTCGTGTCTTTGTTCCTCCCTCCCTATACCCTGCATCATCTCTCTCCTTCTCTCCCACGCCCACGCTTCTCCACTCCTCTATTCCTCCCATCCCATCAACGTCTCATCATACTTCTCATTTCCTCAGCCTTTCTTTCTCTTACGATCAGCCCCCGGGAAGCTTTCAGGCCAATGGATGGAGCTAGTTTTGCACGCGGATTCAGTTGTATTTGTCTGACTGTCTGTCTCCCTGTCTCCACCCTGCCTGTCTCTGTCTCTGTGTGTCTGTCTGTGTGTCTGTGTCAGTCCGCCTAATGCATTACTATGTTTATCCAATGTGTATCTTTCTATTTCTTCAAACGTTCTCATTTCGTTCTCGTGTCTCTCTTCTCAATTTTCTCGTTTTTTTTTTCTTCTTTTTTTTATTTATCATCTTTTTATTCCTTGCCTCGCTCCACCTCTTCCTCCTCCTCCTCCTCCTCCTCCTCTAGCTCTTTCATTTCCTCTTCCAATTTATATTTGCATCCTTTCTTCCATTTGTATTTCCAACCAATTTGCATTTTCCCTTTTATCTACGTATTTTCAAAAGCTTCCACTTATTGCCAAAGACTTTTCCCATAAGATGTTTACGAGAACCACACAATACCTCACCGTTTTTCCTCCCTCCCTCCCTCCCTCCCTCCCACTCACTCACCTTTCCTCCTTTCCTCTTGCTTTTAATCCCTCGATCTCTTCTTGCCTGCCTCCCCTTCCTCTCGCCTTGCCTCCTCCTTCCCTCACGTCGTTTGATCTACTCTACAATGTTACCAAATCTATGAATAAAAGATCAAACTCAAGGGAAGCGGAGGAAGATGAGTGTGTCGTAAGGATATGTAGTGACGCCTTTGCATAGAGGAGGAGGGGGGAGGAGGAGGAGGAGGAGGAGGAGGAGGGGAGGAGGAGAGGGAGGAGGAGGAGGAGGAGAAGGAAAGAAAGGTAGGACAAGGGAGGGAAGAAGGAAAGGGTCTAGGAAACTGAAAGAGAAATATTATAAGTGAATTTGATGTGAGTGTGACTTACTGATTGGTCCTCGCCACACGCACGCACGCACACACATACACACACACACACACACACACACACACACACACACACACACACACACACACACACCACACACACACACACACAAAAAAAAAAAAAAAAAAAAAGTGAAACACACAAAGAAAAAAAATAAATAAACAAGTGGACAACTAAACACACGAAACAAGACACCATAAAAAAAAAAAAAAAAATTAAAACTAGCATCCTTTATAAATATGCACATTAATCCCACAGCACCACAAGCCGCCATCAAACAGTGGAGGCGGCAACACAAACGCCCCGCGGCACAGCACACGGGGGCGCCATTAAAAGGAAGTTAGCGAAAAACGGATATTACCGGCGCCTCAAGTTTGCATGGGCGGATATTACGGAAGTTAGTGGCGGCGAGGACGGCAGAGAGGTGGTGGTGGTGGTTGGTGGGTGGTGGTGGTGGTGGTGGCGGAGTGAGATAATTGGCACCATTACCTTATATTAATTAAAGTCACATTGGTACCTGAGGCCATCTGACGCCCCGGGAAAAACTGGGAAATGCATCAAGGGTTTTACATTTCTCCTTATTTCTTCCTTTTCTTTGTGTCTTTCTATATTTCCTTTACTTAACTTCCTTTACTTTGACATATTAAGGGTTTATTAAGGAAAGCTGGATTACAGATGAGGTGGTCAGGGGCGGTACAGAGAGGGGTAGGGGACACACAGCAGATTGAAAAAAAAAAAAAAAAGATACAGTGAAATTCCTCATGTCGATCTTTTTAAGTCTTTCATTACCACAGGACCATCTTCGACTCTGGATACCATTAGAAGATTCTATTAAGGTTAGAATACTCTTTTCCATTACCAGGAGGTTAAAAATTATATCTAGCGACTCGTCCATTATAAAAATATATCTGTATTTACTCTATATTGAATAACATTGTGCATTTTGGGAAGTGTTTGTAGTAGTGAACAGACCAAGAATCATTCGGAGATGGATTAAAAAAAAGTGCGTAAGAAATGAAAAGTAAAATTATGAAAGTGCCTTCGAAAATTTCATTGAGGAATTACAAGAAAAATGAGCGAGGAAAGTCATCAGTGATCACAAGCAAATGAGGGGAAAGAAAAGAAGAAAAAAAAGCGCACATTAACTAAAAGTAATCACAAGAAAACAAGGTAAAACGTTACGTGGG
>NC_087174.1:18698107-18718107 GCF_035594125.1 Scylla paramamosain | reverse complement strand
CTCAACTCTTTCACTACGATATGCAACACACCAAGACTAGAAGCAACGAGATCTTAATAAACAGTGACATGAAAGAAAGAAAACGGAAAAGAAAAGAATAGATTTATTAATTCTTAGCTGTTATAATGTTTACAGAAGACCTTGGAACAAGAAACATAGACTTCAGAATGGGTAGTAATGAGGAAAGACCATACCAAATCGAACGCCCCAGATAATTAAAGAGTAAAACAAAACAAAAAAAACATCGTGGGATTAGACGTGGTGCAGGTACAGTACAATGCCACGGCTCTGGTGTCTGATGCGCCGATGGAAGAGTGAGTAGCTCAGGTGAGGATGTAGAGTAAGAGTGGAATTCTTCTTACCTCTTACTTTTTTTTTATATATATATAAGCAAAAATAATCCAGTGAAGTGCTAGTCCTAAAAGAAATATTAAAAGTGTCATTCCCAATTAAAGGATGAGTGTTTTATTATAAAGACAAGCAACACCACGCAACGCAACGCAACAGAACCATCCAGACCTCCCCTGCTCGTCCCCAGCCTGCCACCCAGCCTTCCTTAACCTTCCTCCCAGGCTCTCAACGCTCCCTCTCTCAATCTCTCAAGTTCTTCCTCTCCCTTACAACATTTTCCTCACTCCTCTTCAAAAAGCCTCAAACCTCTCTCTCTCTCTCTCTCTCTCTCTCTCTCTCTCTCTCTCTCTCTCTCTCTCTCTCTCTCTCTCTCTCTCTCTCTCCGACACAATTTTACATAGGAATTTTTAGGCAAAGAAATTTAGTGTGGAAACTTGCAAGAGAGAGAGAGAGAGAGAGAGAGAGAGAGAGAGAGAGAGAGAGAGAGAGAGAGAGAGAGAGAGAGAGAGAGAGAGAGAGAGAGAGAGAGAGAGAGAGAGAGAGAGAGAGAGAGAGAGAGAGAGAACAGAGGTGCAAGGAAAATCGAAGAAATATATAAGAACTGAATGAATAAGGAAGGAAGAACGAAAGTAAGGAGACAAAAAAAGAAAAGTGCGAGGAAAGGAGGAAAAAAAGGAACAATAAAAGGAAAAATTACGACTTCGGAAACAGGATAATGATGGACAAAAGTATAAAAATTGGACACCAGACAAAGGAAAGAGAGGAGAATAAAAGATAATAGAAGAAATAGAAGGAAAGAAGGAAAGAAAGACACTACATAATTCAATAAGAGGATATGAAAGGAGAGAGAGAGAGAGAGAGAGAGAGAGAGAGAGAGAGAGAGAGAGAGAGAGAGAGAGAGAGAGAGAGAGAGAGAGAGAGAGAGAGAGAGACGCCATAACAAAAGAGAAACAAACATGACAATCTAAAACAATAACGTTTGAGAAAGTAGGAAATTCTCTCTCTCTCTCTCTCTCTCTCTCTCTCTCTCTCTCTCTCTCTCTCTCTCTCTCTCTCTCTCTCTCTTAGATGACTTCTTCCTACTCCAACTTCCAAACTTCCTCCATCTTTCCTCCCTTCTTCCCTCCCTATCAATCTATGCTCACTTTCTCTTCCTTCCCTCCTTCTCTCCTTCCATCTTTCTTCTATAAACTCCTTCCATTTGTCCTTCTATCTTTCCTTCCTACTTTCCTTCCCTTCCTTCTTTTTTTCTTTCCTTCCAAACACTTCCTTCTCTTCCTTCCTTCTCTCCTATTTATGTTCTTCCCTTCACTTATTAATGTATCTTCCTTCCTTCCTTCCTTTCTTTCATAAACTCTTTCCATCTTAAGTCCTTCCTTCCCTATCAGTCTTGTTCTTCTATCATCTTCTTTTCTTCCTCTCCTTCTTTCCCTTCTTCTCTTCTGGTAAACTTTCTCCTAGCTGTCTCCTTTCCATCTCTTCTCTAAACCACCTTCCACTTTTCTTCCCCTCTTCCCTATCAACGCCTATCAATCCTTGTTTTCTCCTCCACTTTCCTCTCTTTCTTTCTTTTTTCTTTCTTCCATATCAGTAAATTTTCTTATCTTTATCCCCCTTCTTGCTTCTTCCTTCTTTCCTTCCTTCCTTCATCCTTATCAGTTACTATTATTCTCCGCATTTTCTATTTTATTCCTTCCTTCTCTCTTTCGTATCTATTCTTGTTGTTCTCTCCAGCTTCCTTTTCTCTCTTTCTCCTTTATCAATGTGTTTTGTTTCGTCCATCTTCCCTCTTGTGACTTCTTTTTTTCCTCACTTCTGTCACATCAATCTATATTCTTCCTGCACCTTTACTCTCTCGCCTTTCTTCATCTTGTTTTCTGCAGCTTCCTTCTCTCTCTCTCCCCTCTCTATCAATACTTCTTTTACTGGTTATAGCTTCTCTGCTGTGACGCTCTTCCTTCCTTCCTTGCTTCTTTCCTTCCTTCTGTCATATCAACCCATGTTCTTCCTTTTCCCTCTTGTTTTCCTCAGCTTCTTTCCCTTCTACTTCTCTATCAAGGTCTTAATTTCCTACACCTTCCCTCTTCTGCCTTCCTACCTTCCGTCTGTCTTATCAATCCATGTTCTTCCCTGTACCTTCCCTCTTGCGCCTCCTCTCTTCTTCACCTGACAAACATGCGTGGCAGGTTCAGACCCATCCCACTCCCAGCCGTTTACAAAAAGAAAACGAGGAGAGGAGAGGGGGAGAGAAGAGGCACATCCCGCACTGACCCGCTCCGCCCCCCAGTGTGTATGTGTGTGTGTGTGTGTGTGTGTGTGTGTGTGTCGTGTAGAGTCGATGAGGTGAAGCCCACAGTCTCTTGTTGACCCAAGTTGGCAATATCCTCCTGACAATCTTCCACTAACTCCCCCTCGCTTCTTCTTCTTCTTCTTCTTCTTCTTCTCTTACCTCCTCCTCCTCCTCCTCCTACTCCCTCTTCTTTCTGATGGTCTTCCACTAACTCCCCTCCCTCCTGTTCTTATGTTTCCTCCTCCTCCTCCTCCTCCTCCTGCTCCTCCTCTTCTTCCTCCTCCTCCACTCTCCTTTCATTTTCTTTCTCCACTTTATTTTGTTCCTTATTTCTTTTTTTTTTTTACGTGTCTCTTTATTCCTTCTTCTGTTATTTACGTCCGGTCTTTTTCTCTTCTTTCCTCTCTATACATATTCTTTCCTTCAGTTCTTTCTCTCTCTCTCTTCATCTTTATCTTTCTTTTATCTCTTCTTGTTCTTCCTTTCTATCTTCTGAGTATCTTTTCATCGTACTTCTTTTCCTTCTTCTCTCTTGCCTCTCCTTTTCTCTCCTCCTCTCTATCTTTCACTTCCTTCACCTCCTTCCTTCCATTATCTTTCCCTTCCATCTTAGTTTTGTGTCCTGCTTCCTTCTTCCTCTCTTCCCCACTTGACATTCTCTCATCTCCTTCCTAAATCGTTTCCATTTCCTCCGATAAAACCCTTCTTCTCCTTCTCCTCCTCCGCCTTTCTCAGTTTCCTCTCTCCCTTCCTCACCTCACCTTTTCTCCAATCTTTCTGTCTTTCTTATTTTTCCTTCTTCGCCTTTCGCAGTTTTTTTTCTCTCCCTTTCTTTATCTGTGTTTCAGTCTTCCTTTCTTCCTTACTTTCCTTCTCCAGTTTTTTTTTCACTTTTCTCCCTCCCTTCTTTATCTTTCCTCCATTCCTTTCGTGTTCCTTACTTTTCTCCTCTAGTTTTCTTATTTTACTCTCGCCATTTCCTTGTTTTTTTTTTTATCCATTTCTTGTCTCCCTAAGTTTCCTTTTTCCTCGCTTCTCTCTGTTTCCAATTCTCTTTTTCCCTTCTTTTCCTTTTTAGCTGCAGTTTTCTCATTTTCCTCTCTCCCTCATTTATCTTTCCTCCATCTGTTCCCTTTACCTCGCTTCTCTTTGCCCCAACAGTCCCTTCTTTTCTTCATCTCTTCACTTGCACTTCTTACTTTCCTATGCACGTAACTAAGCCACAAGGTCTTCTATCACTACCTTTCCCGATCATAACTTAACCCTCCTTCTCCTCCTTCTCTTCCTCCTCTTTCTCCTCCTCCTCCTGCTGCAGCTTTTCCTCCTGGTCCTACTTCTTCATCCCTCCTCCTCCTCCTCCTCTTCCTCTGCCTCCTTCTTCCTCTCCACAAATCTAATATCGAAGTGGGACAGGCGGAGCGAGAAGCAGCTAAAGTCAGTTCGTCATCCGATTTGAGATTGGTCTAAATTCCTCCTTAGCCGACCGTCGCCCAATTTTGGTGGAGTAGTTTCATCTTATTTAGCTCACGACGTGTACGCGCTGTCCTGCTCCTCGTCCTCTTCCTCCTCCTGCTTCTCCTAATGCTTCTCCTCAGCTTCCTCCTCGAGTTTTCCTTCTTGCCTTTTTCTTCTCTTCACTTACTTGGAGATCTCATTCTCATATGCGTGCAACACTGTGTATTTCTTCTTTCTAATGTTTAATGCTCCTTGTCCTCATTTTTCCTTCATCTTTTCTTGTTTTCGTTCTAGTTGATCTCAAACTTCTTTTTTTCTCCTCATTCTTTTGCCTCCTTTTCCGCGTCTTCCTCTTTCTCTTCGTCGTTTTTGCTCCCTTACTCAACCTCAAATTTCTTCTTCTCCTTCTTCGCCTCCTTCTTCGTGTCTTCCTCTTTCCCTCTTTCTCTTCGTCGTTTTTGTTCTCCCTGTTCAACCTCTAACTTCTTCTCCTCTTACTTCGCATCCTCCTTCACGCCCCCCTCTTCATCTTCCTCCTCCTTCTTCGCCTTCTCCTTCACGTCCTCTTCATCTTCCTCCTCCTCCTCCCTCATGTCCTCCTCTCTCTTCGTCGTTTTCCTTGTCCTTCTTGACTTCAAACTCCTCCTCCTCCTCCTCCTCCTCCTCCTCCTCCTCCTCGCACGACTGAAGACAGATAGCTGGACGAGACGTACTGTGGTTGTCGTGGGAGAAGAAGAGGAAATAAATAAACGGAAGAGGACACACCGGAAGGAGGAGGAAGAGGAGGAGGAGGAGGAGGAGGAGGAGGGAAGGTTATTATTTATCTTCCACGGTTCCAGTGACGTGCAGAAAGACATGGTTACGGGTTGGTAATAAGTGACGCAACTCAGCCGTCACAATTATTCTAGTGTGTACTTATATTTTGATTTATTTCGTTTATATTCTCCTTCTTCATCTACACAACTAGTCTTTGTCTCTGTCTGTTTGTTACTCTCTCTCTCTCTCTCTCTCTCTCTCTCTCTCTCTCTCTCTCTCTCTCTCTCTCTCTCTCTAGTCCACTGTCTAACGTGCATTTTTCAATTGTCTTTTTTTTTATAGTTTTCTCTCTTACTTTCTTTCATTAATATTCCCTTTTTACAATCCGTTTTCCTCCACATTACATCCCTTTGCTTCGTTACGCATTGATAACATTCACGTTTTGAGTGAAATCCCTTCTTTTATTTTCCTTGCCTCCCTCCTTTCCTTTCCTTTCCTTCCTTCCTTCTTCCTGCCCTCCATTCCCTCTCTATGAATCCTCTTTCGCATTTTTTTCCTCTGCTCAAGCCACTTACGTATCTTCAGATTTTTGGATAACTCTTTTCACTGCACTTTTTGGGGAATGGCATCTTCAGTAGACCTTTTTTTTTCATATATACTCTTTTTGATATAGACCAAAGTTCCTTCTTAAAAAAAAAAAAAAAGAAAAGAAAAGAAAAAATCCCCACCTTTTCTGCCCTCAACTGCCTTCTTCCTTGCCTCTCCACACACACACACACACACACACACACACACACATACACACACACACACATACACGCTTGTCCATACACCATGAAACACAGATCTCGGGTCCAGGCAAGTCAGCAAAAATGGCCGTAGTAGGGAATTGCCTTTTCATACGAATATCTCAAATGTTATGAACTAGCGGTCGGTCAGGAGGGAGGGAGGGAGGGAAGAAGGAAAGGAGGGAGCGACTTACGAGGGAGAGGGAGGAGAGGGAGATAGGGAGAGGGAGATAGGGAGAAGTGGGTGTGCGGAGAATGGCTTAGGGTTCAGATAAGAGAAAAAAACGGAGGTGGATTCATGCAGATGGTTTAGAATAATGTATTGGTACTTAGATAGGCAGAGAGAGAGAGAGAGAGAGAGAGAGAGAGAGAGAGAGAGAGAGAGAGAGAGAGAGAGAGAGAGAGAGAGAGAGAGAGAGAGAGAGAGAGAGAGAGAGAGAACAACAAGAAAAATATAAAGAACAAAGGAACAAGGTGAGAGATAGATAGATAGATAGGCAGACAGACAGAGAGACAGACAGACAGAGAGAGAGAGAGAGAGAGAGAGAGAGAGAGAGAGAGAGAGAGAGAGAGAGAGAGAGAGAGAGAGAGAGAGAGAACAATGATCGGAAAACTTTCGGCATTAGAGTTACGAAAGAATACGTTGAACTGAACCAGACTTTGACAAACTGGAACAGACAGACACGCAGACAGACAGACAGACAGACAGACAGACAGAGGCAGGAGAACAGATGATACTCGTACACAGAAGAATAAATCCAAACCTTGCTTTTCATACTTACTTTTCCCTCCTACTCTCGCCAAGCCGCTCCTCCTCGCCTACTTCAAACGGCTTACCTGCGAGGGAGGAGATAAAGTAAAGTTAATGACACAGGTAACCGGTATAATTAAATGAGAAAAAAATAACCTACTTCATGAGGGGGGAAAAAATCTTGAAGTGAATTGTCCGTTCGAGCGGAACTCCCGAGCCAGGAAACGAAGCCTCGAACAGGTAAAGAGGAGGGAAAAAAAGCAGCATGTTCTAACTAATGCCGGAAATTTTCAATAAAACTTCAAAGCGGGGAAAGAAATGAGAGAGAGAGAGAGAGAGAGAGAGAGAGAGAGAGAGAGAGAGAGAGAGAGAGAGAGAGAGAGAGAGAGAGAGAGAGAGAGAGACGTACATTAAAAAGAAAGAAAACAAACTGAAAAAAAAGAAGAAAAAAAGTAACAAGACAGCGACAGAGACAGATACATGCACAGATACTCACACACACATACACACACACACACACACACACACACACACACACACACACACACACACACACACACACACACACACACACACATACATACATAAACACATACAAATAGACAGACAGACAGACAGGGACAAACAAAACACAGATGGACAGAAACAAACATTCCCCACCCATCCACACACCCACACACACACACACACACACACACACACACACATCCCCCCCACTCCCACATACACCAACTCCCCCCTCGCAACTCACACAGGCAGGGAGAGGAGGGAGAAGGAGAGGGGGCTAACAAAGGCAGGCCCAGGGCAATGCGGCGAGAGCGAGGAAGAAATGAAGCGGCGGCGAGGAGAAGAATCACATTAAAAGATACTGAAGTCTTGAGGTGCGCTGGGCTGGACTGTGATCAAATTTATGGTTAATTTCTCATCTTCAAAGCCTCAGTTATCTCACGGTGAAATAACTCTGAGCGCGCGCACGTGTGTGTGTGTGTGTGTGTGTGTGTGTGCAAAAGGGTGTACTGTTAGTAATGTGACACTTACAAAACAGATAAAAGTTGTAATACTATTATTATTATAACTATTATTTACTATTATTATTATTATCATTATTGTTATTATTATTATTATTTCTATTACTATTGTTATTATTATCACCGTCAACAGCATTATCCAGATTAACAGCCTCATCAATAAGACTACAAGTGTTACAATTATTGCGAATCATTACTGTTTTATTTTCTAATCCCCTTACCACGAGGTCTCAACACCCATGAAAGATGTAAAAAAAAAAAAAAGTCAAGAAAATAGAATAATACTCATATTACAATACAAACAATGCAAATAATGTAGATCACAATACAAATCACTATTAACGCACACAAGTCTCTCTCATTCTGTCTCTTACATTTACAGCTCTCGCTTTAATTTTTTTTTTTAGTTGCAAGAGTATTTAGAATCCAGATATTTTCTTAACAGTTTACAATAAGTTATACAAAATAAGAGCAATAATGTTAGCGATACCGTATTGACTCTCTCTCTCTCTCTCTCTCTCTCTCTCTCTCTCTCTCTCTCTCTCTCTCTCTCTCTCTCTCTCTCTCTCTCTCTCTCTCTCTCTCTCGCGTTTGTCTTTTCACAATCTAAAGCCTTTCCCTGTATACACACACACACACACACACACACACACACACACACACACACACACACACACACACACACACACACACACATACACACATGGGTCGGAGCGCTGCAGGGAGAAAGAAAATGGGCGGCAGGTGAACACAAAGAACGGGAATGAGTTTATAATTTGTCTTTTGAGCGCCGTCAGATGGAGCGACTAAATGCCCATAAATATTCATGCTTTTCTCTCTCTCTCTCTCTCTCTCTCTCTCTCTCTCTCTCTCTCTCTCTCTCTCTCTCTCTCTCTCTCTCTCTAGTCTTTTTCCCTTCATTTCTTACTCCAGGTAGAGGCGAGACTAATTTTTTGCCCTCGTTTCTAAATTTCTCTCAAAATGAATAAATGGAAAATGAAAACTTTAATTCTACGTTAGTGGAAAAAAGAACAGGGGAAAAATCAACTAGTTGTTTTCCTCTTGAGAAATTCTGTCAGAGAGAGAGAGAGAGAGAGAGAGAGAGAGAGAGAGAGAGAGAGAGAGAGAGAGAGAGAGAGAGAGAGAGAGAGAAACTCCATCTAATCGTGGAAAAATAGAAGGAAAAGCGAAGGAACTTAAAACACTGAGATAAAAAAAAAAATAGATAAAATGTTTGTAATTCGATGTGTGTGTGTGTGTGTGTGTGTGTGTGTGTGTGTGTGTGTGTGTGTTGATAAAGAGAGTAATCCGCTTGAGAGGAGGGGGTTGAGGATTATGTAGGAGGAGGAGGAGGAGGAGGAGGAAGAGGAGGAGGAGGTGAAAGAGGAGGGAGGTGGAAGGAGAGAAGATTAAGGAAAGAAGGAAAAACAGTAAGGAGAATTAAAGAAAAAAATGAGATAAAAAAAGGAGAGATTAAAGAAGCAAGGAAGAGAAAAGGAAGTGAAAAAAAATGAGACGGAAGACGAAAAGAAGAAAGAAAAAAAAAGAGTAGCAGAGAAAAGAATAAAAGAAGAAGAAATTGAATGAAAAGTAAGAAGACGGAAGACGAAAAGGAGACAAAGAAAGGAAGGAAGAAAGAAAACACAGAAAAAAGTAAAGAAAACACAGATAGAAGGGGGAAAAAAAAAGGGCGTGCGTGAGGAAGGAGTGAAGGAGGTGGCGGAGTATCTCTATCATTACCACCACCATTACCACCACCACTATTTCCACCGCCACTATCATTACAACCAACATCACCATTATTCCTATCACCACCTTCACCGCTATTACCCCCCACTACTCCACCTGACTTCCCCCTCTCCCCTCTCCTCTCTCCCTCCACCACCATCACCACCACCATCGCCACCGCCATAGTCAGTTAAATATTGAAATTGTTAAGATCGATTCAGAGGAAGGAAGGAAGATGAGAAACAGGTAGAAAAGGAAGGAAAATAGGGGAAATGTAAGTAAGTAAGGAAGGAAGGAAGGTGAGAAGCAGGTAGAAAAATAGGAAGAAAAGAAGAAAAGTAGAAAAGAATAGAAGGAAGGAAGGAAAGAAGAAAGGAAGGAAAGAAGGAAGAAAGGAAGAAAGAAAAGGAAGAAAGAAAAGGGAAGGCAGATAAGAAGCAGGTGGAAAACGAAGGGAAGAAAGAACAAAAGTAAATAAAGGACAGAAAAGGAGAGAAGAAAAAAAGTAACGCAGGAATGAACGAAAGAAGGAAGGCAGGAAGAAAAAAACAGGATATCTAGAGGGAATTACTTCATACAATCAACCATGAATGATTTATTTCCCAAAGGGGTGAGCGTCTTGTCTTTTCTATATACCAATTTATCACTCAGTAAAACGTTGATGTAGGTAACAGGAGGAACAATAAGGTGTGTGTGCCTAGCTGAGGGAAGACACTGGGAGCTTACGAGGGACAGAAGCTTGAAGGAGAGAAGGAAGGGAAGGAGACGAAGGAACAGACAAAGGATAGGAGCTTGTATGCAGGAGGGAAGACGAAGGAAGACATGAGAGGATCGTAAGAGATGGAATTGAGAGGAATGAGGAAGACGAGTAGTAAAAAAAGAAAGAAGAAAGAGAGAGAGAGAGAGAGAGAGAGAGAGAGAGAGAGAGAGAGAGAGAGAGAGAGAGAGAGAGAGAGAGAGAGAGAGAGAGAGAGAGAGAGAGAGAGAGAGAGTAGTTTCGGTGTTTTTTCCTCTTCCTTTGTCTTGATGGGAAAGGAAAACAAGGTACATTCTTCTTTTTCCTTTCTTCTCCTCCTCCTCCTCCTCCTCCTCCTCCTCCTCCTCTTCCTCTTCCTCCAACTCTTCTTCATCATCTCCTCCTCCTCCTCCCCCTCCTTCTCCTCCTCTTCCTCTTCCTCCCCCACTCATTCATAAAACTCATTACGACTTCATTCATGAAAACACGAACGTTCATTAACTGTTTGAACGTGCGAGTTTGTTAGCGCAGATGAGAGAGAGAGAGAGAGAGAGAGAGAGAGAGAGAGAGAGAGAGAGAGAGAGAGAGAGAGAGAGAGAGAGAGAGAGAGAGAGAGAGAGAATTTCTTGAGGGTGAAAGTGACAAATGTTCTTAAAAATGTAAATATTGCGTAGAAAAGAACATGTTTACTGTGCTTTGTGTATGGAGAGAGAGAGAGAGAGAGAGAGAGAGAGAGAGAGAGAGAGAGAGAGAGAGAGAGAGAGAGAGAGAGAGAGAGAGAGAGAGATTCATGTACTCGTAATCATCTCACCAATTCATCTCACATGATCACATTCCTCATTATGAAACAGTACATTCGCCCCTTTCCCCCCACCTCTCTCTCTCTCTCTCTCTCTCTCTCTCTCTCTCTCTCTCTCTCTCTCTCTCTCTCTCTCTCTCTCTCTCTCTCTCTCTCTCTCTCTCTCTCAGGAAGGACAGACAGTGAGCCGCTCCTTCGCTTTCAATTACCTTGCAAATGAAATCACAACAGATCTTTGTCAGCACTTCCCGTTTTCTAACTCCTCTTCTCCCTTTACTTTCCCTCCCCCAGCCCCGCAGCCCCTACTACATACATCCCAGGGAAGGAGAGGAAAGGAGGTTGGGAGGTGGAGGGCGCGTGGCTACAAAGTGCAGTGTTATCTCCACTAAGTGACTCCATCATCCCCTCTCTTTGGCTGGCACTGTTTGGCCATCTCGCGTCATGATGGCTGTGTTTATGGCATCCATTTTCCACGCCACTCTTCCCCCAGGCCTCGCTCTCCGTTCCTTTTTGATGCATGTTGATAATTTGCTCCTGCGTCAATTCGAGTCCCGCCAGCTGCTCTTTGCTTCTCCCGTCCGTCCCGCCATTCGTGTGTTTGCTGTTCAATCCGCGCTTCAGTTTCGGTTTGGCCATGAAAAGTTAGGCAAATATTGAGGCGTCCCGTATGTGGACACTCCAGGGGCAGGCACCGCGTGGGATGCTGAGCTGGAGGTTTGTGACAGCTATAGAGGAGGTTTTCATCAACGACTTCTGAGTGGACTGTGAAGGGGACTGGCAGAGTAACTGGCTGGCTGACTGGCTGATTGGCTGGCTGACTGGCTGGCTGAATGGCTGGGTGGCTGGCTGGCTTGTTGGCTGACTGGATGGCTGGCTGACTGGATGGCTGGCTGACTGGATGGCTGGCTGACTGGCTGGCTGGCTGGCTGGCTGGCTGGCTTACTGGCTTAATATGTTGTCTGGATATGGGTAAAATTCCCCTTTCGTTTCTATATTGTCGAAAAGATTTGAGATGTATTACTTATGATGGTAAAACGAAAAGAATAAGAAAGGATAACAAAGACAAGAACAACAACAACAACAACAACTACTACCTACTACTACTACTACTACTACTACTACTACTACTACTACACTACTACTAATAATAATAATAATAATAATAATAATAATAATAATAATAAAAATAATAATAATAATAACAATAATAATAATAGTAATAATAATAGTAATAATAATAATAATAATAATAATAATAATAATAGTAATAATAATAATAATAATAATAATAATAATAATGATAATAATAATAATAATAATAAAAATAAAACTGCTGCTGCTGCTACTTCTACTACTACTACAACTACTACTACTGCAACTACTACTACTACTACTACTACTACTACTACTACAAAATAATACCACTGATAACAGAAATAACAATTACGAAAATAAGAAATAAACAACTCCGCCATAACGAAATCTGACAACACACACACACACACACACACACACACACACACACACACACACACACACACACACACACACACACACACACACGACAAGCCAGTGTGGTGCAGGAGCAGACTAAACATGCAACATACATGCATAAATACTTACCTACCAGGCTACGAAGACTCATACTTACCTACCTACCTACCTAAAGCTACTCCACTCACCAATCATCCTTCTTTCACTGCATTTCCACTTTTATTCCTCTCTTCTTCTTCCTCCACCACCACCACCACCACCCTGGAAAGACATACACTCGTACCTGCCTACCTAGCAACTTACATACACACATACGAGTACGTACCTGCAGGGCGAGGGGCGAGGAAGGCGTGCAGGGAAAGGCAGGACAAGGTGCGTTCCAGTGAGGACATGGGGAGGGAGGGACATGCCGCCGCCCAAGACATGGAGCCGCCCTTTTTTTTTTGTTCTTATTATTATTTTTCTATATTTTTTTACCTTATTTTTTTCCTTTTAATGCATCCTTGTCCTTACTTTTTACTTTTTTTCTTTTTTTTTTATCTTTATCTTGTCTTCTTTTACATCCTGTTGTTTCTCTCTTGTTATTTTTTCTTTGTCTCTCGATGTATTTCTCTGTTTATCCTTTATTTTACTCTCTATTGAATCGTCTTTTGTCTTTGCTATTTTTTTTTCTCTGTTGTAATTCTACTTTGTTCTGTTTTCCTGAGTGTTTTTTTCCGTTCAATTTTTTTTTTTTCTCTCTTTTGTATTTTGTGCTTTTGTTTACGCCTCTATCGCATCCTCTTCTTTATTGCTTGTTGTTTTTTTTTACTTCTCTCCCGTTATTTTTCCTCTATTTTTCCTGTTCCTCTGTGTGATTTTCCTTCACTGCTTTCCTTTTTCCTGTATTTCTTTCTTTGCTTTCGTTATTTTATCCCCTATCGCATCTTTTTCCTTCTTTTCTTGTTATTCTTATCCTTTTCTTCTCTTCTATTATTGTTCTTTTATTTAGCATATCTTTACCTGTGTCTTTTTTGCCATATCTTATCCTCTACTGCATCCTCTTCTATTATTTTTTTCGTTATTTTTATCACTATCCTTATTCTGTCTTCCATGCATTCCAGTTTTTTTTCTTTTAATTCCTTCTTTGGTACTTTTTATGTCTTTCTTTGCATCATTTCTTGTTTATACCATTTGATTATTCTTATTCTGTCCTGTTCTTCCTTTTTTTTTATCCTGATCTTTCTTTTTTTTCTAATGTATTCCAGTATTTTGTTTAGTTTGGATGTTACTTTCCTTGTTTTTTTTTTTTTTTTAACATTTACCTCTTTCAGTCTACTGGTATTTTTTGTAATGTGTTCTATCCCTTGTTGTTATCCTTACCACCCCCGTTTATTGACTAAATTCGTCTATTCTTTCTATAATCTAAGATAATGTGATAATTCAACATATTCTGATACAGATTACCTGGATTTCAAAGGCGTTTTCGTGATTTTAGTGATAGTTTAATGGGCTTTAGTAAATTATTGATGTTTTTATATGTTTTCGTGATTCTAATGGTAGTTCAACAAGCCCTAGTGAAACATTATGGGAGCTTCCAAGGGTGTTTTTATAATTCGAGTGATAGTTTAATGGACTTTAGTAAATTACTGATGTTTTCACGTGGTCATGATTCTGATGGTAGTTCAACATGCTATGGTGAAAAGTTAAGGGAGTTTTCAAGGGCGTTTTCATGGCTCTAGTGATACCTTAACAGTCTTGAAAATTGTTGTTTTCATGTGCTGTCATGATTCTGATGGTAGTTCAACATGCTCTAGTGAAGAATTAAGGGGGTTTTCATGTCTTTTCATGATAGTTGAACAGACTTGAAAATTACTAATGTTTTCAAAAGTGTTTCTGTGATTCCAGTGATAACTGAACCAGAATTCTATTTCCACTGATGAAAGAAAAAAAAAAAAGCATACACGGGAATCAAGGCATTTATATCTGGAACCTTTGAAAACAGTTCTGATGAAAGAAAAACAATACCTAAGAACACAAACAAGACTTTCCAGCTACTTAAGTCATCTTTCACCTGAACTCAAACAGATGGGACAATGCGGACTCCTGTTGCAACACAAGGAGGCATCCACGAGTGTTGCAGTGTACCGGAAGCTACAGGTGCACAAGATATATGGGGCGTCACGGGTGTTCCAGCGATAACGGGGTGAGATTGTTACTGTAATGAGGTTTGTAAGGATTGGTGAAAGGAGTATGAAGGAAGTGAGGAAGAGAAATATGAGAGGAGGAGGAGGAGGAGGAGGAGGAGGAGGAGGAGGAGGAGGAGGACAGTGACGACGACGATTACCACGATGAAAACGAAGAACAAGAATATGAACAAGAAAAAAAAAAAAAAAGACGGCACTGGTCTGAAAAAAAAAACAAGACGGAAAACCAAAAGCACATAAACCAAAACAACAAAAAACAATAAAACCACAAAGAACACTGACAAAAAAAACAGAAGAAAACGGGAGTCGCAGAGCAGAGAAGAGCAGAGGCAGAGAGAGAGAGAGAGAGAGAGGAGCTGCCTGCAGAAGGAAAGGGCGGCACGGAGACCCAGAGAGGCGCGGGTCCTTTGTGGGTCGTCTTTCTCGTCTTGTTTGGACCCGAAGGTGGAAAAATAACTCACGATCGACCGCGCCACAGCCCTTCCTCTCTGTCTCTCTCTCTTTCTCTGTGTATCTCTCCCTCTCCCCTCTCTCTTTCTCTCCGCACGACTTGCATTTACGTCTCTTGCATCACCACTCACCGCCGCGCAACTACACCGGGAGGAGGCGGAAGACAACAAAAACAAGCGCTCGACACGCACACATACGAGTACACACAGATACACGCACTCGCCAGCTCCCATAAGTACACGGGCGATATTTTCTAATCATGTCTGTGCCTTCATTAACATACTGACGCGATGCCCAGGAAGAAGCTAATGGGGCGAGTAATCAAATTTATGGCCAAGCATTAAGTACCGCACGAGTTCTGTTCAGGTCTTATTTTTTCCTGCCGCAATTCTTCCTTAGTCCGTCTCTGGAGAGGTGGAGGAGGAGGAGGAGGAGGAGGAGGAGGAGGAGGAGGAGGAGGAGGAGGAGGAGGAGGAGGAGGAGGAGGAGGAGGAGGAGGAGGAGAACAACAGCAGCAGCAGGAACAACAACAACAACAACAACAACAACAACAACAACAACAACAACAACAAGACGAGAACAAGGAGGAACACAAAAGATGAACATACAGAAACAGACCTGTTGACCCTTACTGTTTATAATCACCTACACCATCTAATCTAAAGCAAGAAAATATAGGATAATAAAGGGGAAGAATTCTCCCCACACCCGCACTCCTTCAGACCAAGAAGAAAGAGGAAGAGGAAGAAGAAGGGAAAGTAAATAAAAAGAAATGCACAAAAAAGAAGCGAGAAACATAAAAATAAAAAGAAACAGGTGTAAATATGAAACAAGGAGGAAAAAAAAGGACAAACACACAAAAAAATAAAGGAAAGATAAGAAAAAAAGAGAAGTGCGGGACAAGCAAGAAAGAGACGCAAAATCAAGAAGGAAAGAAAAAAAAAACGAGAAAAAAATACACAAAGGAAAAAAAGGAGAGGTTAAGAAATTATTACAAAAAGGGGAAGTTACGAGACTGGAGCAAAAAAGTGACGCAAAAACAACTAATGAGAAACAACACGAGGAGAGGAAGCGACGCCACTCAACAGCGCAGCGGAAAAAAAGTGGCTTATAATGCACGTATTATGCCAGTACTGGCTGAGAGAGAGAGAGAGAGAGAGAGAGAGAGAGAGAGAGAGAGAGAGAGAGAGAGAGAGAGAGAGAGAGAGAGAGAGAGAGAGCCATAAGAAGGAGGGAGAAAGGTCATTCAGATAAGAGTAAAGGAAAGTAAACACGAATAAAGGGTTGGAGATAAGCCTTCAAGAGAGAGAGAGAGAGAGAGAGAGAGAGAGAGAGAGAGAGAGAGAGAGAGAGAGAGAGAGAGAGAGAGAGAGAGAATCTCTAAACCTCAGAGGCTCAGATGGAACGCTTGATGAAGCTATTGTCTCTACAGAGAGCCGGACGAAGAGGAGGAGGAGGAGGAGGAAGGTGAGGAGTAGGAGGAGGAGGAGGAGGAGGAGGAGGAGGAGGAGGAGGAGGAGGAAGGTGAGGAGTTGGAGGAGGAGGAGGAGGAAAAAATGGTTGAAAAGAGTGAAAAGAAAGAAATAAAAGAACTTGAAAGCCGAAACATAAATTGAAAAAAATAAACTGGATAAAATATAATGAAAAATATCAGGACGGGGATGAAATCAGAGAGAGAGAGAGAGAGAGAGAGAGAGAGAGAGAGAGAGAGAGAGAGAGAGAGAGAGAGAGAGAGAGAGAGACGGCACATAGAACCTTTACCAAACACACACACACACACACACACACACACACACACACACACACACACACACACACACACACACACACACACACACACACACACACACACACACATGTAGCCGTCATTTCGTGCACACATACTCGTACATGAAACAGAACGTACACAATGATTACACACGCACAGCAAAATGTAAACGCGTGTACACAAACCGCTGCATCAGACACACAGTAGTCATGAATGCAGAGAAGGATGGATGTTACTTACACGCTTTTCCCTCCTTCCTCATTGACACGGAACAATAGTGATCATAGAGGCCTTTCAGTGCGTTATATTGCTTGCCTTAGTGTGCCTTTCCTTCCCCTCCCTTCTTCTATACCAGTCTGTGTTCTATTTTGTACTCTGTCTGTCTGTTCGTCTGTTTCTCTCTCCGTAGTGATCATTAAGGTTTTTTAGTGTGTTGTATTCCTTGCTTTGGTGTGCCTTTCCTTCCCCTCGTGACTTTTATAGCTAGGTTTTTTATCTTATACTCTCTCTTTCTCTGCCTCTCTCTCATACATCACTCTCTCATCACCATCCCTCACACTTACTGCCTAAAGAAAACTTAACTTTACAGACTCTTTCCCATCACACAGTCCCCTCATAGCCTCCCCTCACACACGTATCACACAGCATATCTTTCCTCCAATACACTCCCCTCACTTTCCTTCAATACCCTCCCTTCACATACGTATCACAGTGTATCTTCCCTCACACGACTTCATAGGCACAAGGTCTCACAGCCTCCCTCAGGATAGTATTCTCAAAGGTCCCGCCGTCTTAGCTCGACATCTCACAGGATGTAGTGAAAATTTCAGTCATTTTCAGAGATACTTTCACGGTTCTGGTGTTGTGCGATATCAGTGGGAAAAACACCATGAGAACCGGGTTTATTCATCGGTATGGCCTTTGGAGAATGATCTTATTGGGAGAAAAAAGACAACATGACTTCTGTACGCAGCCACCGACGCACCTCACACCTCGCACCTCACACACACGCGGCACAATTCACCGAGACACACCAAACACTGGGGCGAGGCTGCCACTTGCCACTAAGTATTTCACTACAGCTTCCGGAGAAGGGAGGAGTGAGAGGGAGGGAAAGACAGGGAGATGAGGGCGAAAATGGGTGGGAAGGGCGGCAGGGGGAGGAGAGAAGAAGGGAGAGAGAGAGAGAGAGAGGGGAGAGGAAGGGAAAGGAAAGAGCGGGGAAAGGGTGGGGACTGTGTATGCAAAAACTACTAAACTTCCGGGAACGTCTTTGCTGAACAAGTGAGAGAGATTTTGGAGGTGTCGCAAGGAGAGAGAGAGAGAGAGAGAGAGAGGAGAGGAGCGCCACCTGGTATGTGAGGTAATGAGATCGTGACGCCTCGCCTCCCTTACGTCATCTTCCTCACTTCCCCGTGTCCATCTTCACTCTCGCTCTTCTTTGCTTCTTAGTTTACCTACTTCCTCTCTGCTCCTCCCTTTCTTTCACTCTTTACTTTCTTTTACTCTTGTTATTCTTTATCTAGGTCTTCTCTTCCTTCCCTTCCTCCTCTCTTTACTTCTATTTGTATTTTTTATTTTATTTACCAACTCTGTTTTGTTATCTTCCTTCTTCCTTTCCTCATCTTTTTTTATTCTTTATTTAATTTACCTCTTGTCTACTCTCCCCTTTCCTCCTTTCCTTACTCCCTTTTATCCCTCCTCTCTGCTTCTCCATTTTCTTCTCTCTTTACATCTCTCATTCTTTGGTTTATTTATCTCTTCTCTTTCCCTCCCATTCCTCGTCTCTTTATTCCTCTTCATTCCTCATTCATTCATCCCTCCTCTCTCTTCCTCATTCCCTCCTCTCTTTACTCATCTTTTTTTATTCTTTATCTACCTCTTCTCTTCCCCTCTCTTTACTCCTCAATTTACTCCCCTCCTCTTTCTGCTCTTCTCCTCTCATTTTCTTTCTCTTCTCACTTCCTATTACTGTCTTGCTCTCTTTCTTTATTATCATGGGTTATCTCTCTTCATTTTCTTTTTGTGTCGATTTAGTCAGTTTTCTTCTTCTTCTTCTTCTTCCTCTTCCTCTTCCTCCTCCTCCTCCTCCTCCTCCTCCTCCTCCTCCTCCTCCTCCTCTTTTCCTTTCCTTGTCACTTACTCCCTAACGTAAAACTTCTCTTCAAATATTCAACGCCAACTTTCCCTCTGTCTATCCATCCAAGTGTGCGTCTCTCTCTCTCTCTCTCTCTCTCTCTCTCTCTCTCTCTCTCTCTCTCTCTCTCTCTCTCTCTCTCTCTCTCTTCTCTCTCTCTCTCTCTCTCTCTCTCTCTCTCTCTCTCTCTCTCCTCTCTCTCAACAGGATGAGCCATCACACTCGATAATAAACATCCGCTGGATTAACCACTGTCACCACCATCACCACCACCACCATCACCATCACTACCACCACCATCATCGCCACCACCAATACCGCCATCACCATCACTACCACCACCATCACCGCCCACCTCCACGGTCGCTAGTAACAAAATACATACGTAGAAATGCATTAAGAAATCGATGCACGAACACACACACACACACACACACACACACACACACAAACACAACACACACACACACACACACACACACACAAATGGAGAGAAGAAAACACATCTATATAAAACACAACAATCTTTTCCAATCAAATATTCAGAAGACAACAAACAAAACACCGAGCGAAGACAAAAGTAAATTACAAAGCCTTCATTTTTCTTTCCTTCTTTCTTCTTCCTCTTCCTTCTTTTTTATTCCTTTATCCTTTCCATCATCCAAGAACGTATTTTTTTTCTCTTCTCATATTCATCTCATCCACCACATCCTCCTCCCTCTCTTCCTCACTTCAGTCTGCTTCTCCTCCTCGTCCTAGTAATGCTCTTCCTTTTCTTCCTCCTTCTCTTCTTCATCTTCCCTGTTCTTCCTCTTCCTGCTACTCTTCCTTTTTCTTCCTTCTTCCCCTACCGTCTTTGTCTTTCTGCTAATATTCTTCCTTCTCCTAATTTTATTTATCATAATTTTTCCCCTATTCCTCATATTCCTGTTTTGAAAAAGTTCTCTTCTTCTTTTCTCCTCCTCCTCCTCCTCCTCCTCCTTCTCCTCGTCCTCCTCCTCGTCGTCCTCCTTTTCCTCCTCCTTTTCCTCCTCCTTTTCCTCCTACAGGGCTTACTGACGCCCGATCGTGGAAGGTTAGCGGGGGTCCTGAGATTACCTGCTGAAGGACGTGACCTTGGGGTGCCGAGGGGGATTCCTGACCAGGTAAATCACTGCTGGGTTGACTTTACACCTGAGCCCCGACCAGGTGATTAACAGCTGAGAGAGATTACACTTACTGTTTCTCCTTTCTATTTTGTCGAGTGTTTGAATGTGTGTGTGTGTGTGTGTGTGTGTGTGTGT
>NC_087174.1:18690607-18695607 GCF_035594125.1 Scylla paramamosain | reverse complement strand
AGTGTGTGTCTGTGTGGGTGGGTGGGTGGGGTGGATGAATGGGTAAGTGGATGGGAGTGCTCTGCGTGAAGGAGGCCAAGCTAAGGGGAACAAAAGAGAGGAAAATGCCCGCTAATTTGCCGCCTATTTTCCCTCGCCCCTCCCCCTTAAAAAAAAAAAAAAAGGTAGAGAAAAAAAAAGGAAAACTTAAACAGAGACCTTCGCCTTCATGAGCTTTTTCTTTTTTTCTTTTCTTTTTGTGACAGTTTGTGTATTTAAGTTTAAAGATCCCTGCCTAATCCACCCTTGGAAAAAAAATAACTTTCGCAAATTTTAGAGTGTAAGAAGAGAAAGAAAGAAAAAAACTCAACTGTCCACACACACACACACACACACACACACACACACACACACACACACCACACACACACACACACAGAGGGAGGACAGAATTACAACCCTTCCCTCCCTGATCGGTCAGTGTCGCGCTCCAACCCTTCTTCACTGTTTCCAGCCCATTCCTTCCACTGCTGAGGGGAAGAGAGGCCAGGAGGGGAGGAGGGGGGAGGGAAATACGGTGAAAATTGGAAATAGGGAAGGGGACACACACACACACACACACACACACACACACACACACACACACACACACACACACACACACACACACACACACAGATAGATAGATAGATGGACAGATAATAAACAGATATATATTTACTGATCACAACTTACCAATCACAAACACACACACACACACACACACACACACACACACACACACACACACACACACACACACACACACACAGGAACAAAGATCTTTCTCCGCCACCCTGACTCACACAACCTACACTCCAATACACCCTAATACACCCTGATCGACCTTAACCTAACCTTGGCGTTTCCCTCCCTTCACGCAGTCCAAGACCCGCCACTGACCCCCTCCTCGCTACCTCTTCCTTGCCCCTCCTTCCCTCACTACCTTCATATTTCTTCTCCCTAACACATGGTTACTTCATACTCATACGATCATACTCTGAAATATTTCTACGCCGCACCTCGACTGCTTTTAAAAGGTTCTGGTTGAAGTTACGTGAGTTTTTAAGTTTGTTTTTACGGTTCTAGTGCCAGGTTGATTCGATTTTTATATTATTAACAGAAGAAAGAGTTTTTGAGAACCCAGCTAATCACTTCTGTGGCCTTACAAATAGTCGTGGTGAGGGAGCAAAGTGTTTCAGAATACGAGACAGTCTCTTAGTCACTGGACTCTGCATGATTCTTCCCTCACATACTCACTCACCTGTATCTCCCTCTGGTGTCATGCTGTGGTGGTCGTGTGGTGAATGACGCACGTATCACGGACGCTTGGGATAACTGTTGCTTCTTCCCTCACGTTATAAAGCGGCTCTATTGATCTGATTCTTTAAGTAAGTATTCCTGTGTTTTCTGCACGTTACGAGATGCACGGGGGGTTAGCAGAGAATTCGTTCAACCTTTTATCTTTGCTTTTCTTTTCTATACGTGTCAAAAAACTGGTCAAGAGCATAAAAAGTTCAAAAAGAGCCGCTCATCTTGCCCGCTTCCATAAAAGTGAAGCAAAAGTTGGTCAGTTTATTGCAAGAGTCGTCTTGATTCTCCTCTCATGAAACAGTTATCACTCTCTTGCATGCACCAACAGTGACTGAACTCTCTATTCATTGAAGACAATGAACGAGGTAAAGGAAATGACGCAAGGGAAATAAATAGTACATAAAAGCTTTAATAGTTCCGGCAAGCATAAAATGACTGTACTCTGTATGAACAAAAAAGTCTATCAACGATCACAGGATATGAATATAAAGGAAAAGATAGATATACCGAAAGCTTAAACAATTCTTAATACGCAGAAAATTGTTGCGACTCTACGAATAAAAAAAAAAAACTGTTCATGAAGGGAAACGAAAATTAATAAATGAACGCTTGAACAATTGTTAGTTAGTGAGAAGATAAAAATACGTGTTTCTATTTCCATTTCTCGACTTCCTAGATGGTAATGATTTCAGTGTTTTTTGTTCCTGGTGACAGAAACTTCTTTCACTGCTTGGTGTCCACGAGGTGGGCGGCAGGTGCCAAGCGAAAGACGTAACTTATTGAGTGATACTAAGAATCCTTTCACGAACGCAATATAGAGAGTGAAGCAGACAAGATATTTTAGTGATATACGCGGCTACTGCTGCTATTACTACTACTACTACTACTACTACTACTACTACTACTACTACTACTACCTACTACTGCTGCTGCTGCTGCTGCTGCTGCTACAACAACAACAACAACAACAACAACAACAAACAACAACAACAACAACAACAACAATAAATAACAACAACAACAATAACAACAACAACAGGTAGTACTACTACTACTACTACTACTACTACTACTACTACTACTACTACTACTACTACTACTACTACTGCTACTACTACTATTACTAATAATAATAATAATAATAATAATAATAATAATAGTAATAATGATAGTAATAATAATAATAATACAACTACTACTAATTTCATGATAATCCTCCTCCTCCTCCTTCCTCCTCCTCTACCTCCTCCTCGTACTTCGAGTTGTAAACATATAGAACTATCTGCCATCAAGCGTCGTTAATTGAGACACTGCTGATACATTTAAAACCAGCCCTTGACAAATATTTATAAACTGATTCCCGGTTGTCACTGCTCATGTCTGAATAATGAACGCCAGTGAAGGGCTGTGGAAAGCCAAAAGCTCTGTCAGTTAGTGACCATCTTTGTTTGGGGTTTGGAGCACCTGGGGGCACTGCTGCGGTGATAACTTTTGTAATGTGCGGCGCTCTTTAATAAGTGCACTCTTAAAGTGGTTCTACGGAATCTATAGGCCTGATTGACTGCTTGCCCCCTACAGATAGCGCCAAGCAAGGCTGCCGCACCACCCCTCGCCAACCACACTGTGCCTCCACGTACAACATGCACACACCACATTACACAACTATCATGCATTTACACCCTTCCCCACGAACAGGGGTACAAGTGACCTCAAATCTTTCTTACTATCCTTTGAAATTCCATGTGGTTTTTTCTTTACATGGTACCATTTGATTTTTCCGGCCAGCTTCGGCTGGAGGGATGGGTGGGTGGGAAGGCCCTTTCTTCTGTACCATCCTGTCTCCCATTATGACTTAACCATAGCATAGTTACCCAAACAGCCTTGTATAGACCTCAAAGTCTGTTGCTGTTTGGACTTCCTATGTATTCCTTTTGTATTCCTCCTCCTCATCCATCCTCCTCCTCCTCCTCCTCCTCCACCTCCTCCTCCTCCTCCTCCTCCTCCTCCTATTCCTCTTCCCCTTTCTTCCCCCTACATCAAGTGCACGGCCCTCCCCCTATCCCCCACCCTTATCTTCCTCTACCTGCCTATGATTACTCCTGTATTTTCACGCGCACGACCAGCCCGCCCTCTCACACGTACGTGGCGACTCTCACTACTATATTTTCACACACATGACGGCCGCGATGACTCCCTCCCTCCTTTATCCCCCAAGGCCCAGCACACGACCCCTCTCCCACTCCCCATGTACTCTGTCTCCTTGCACGCGGCCGCTCTTTTCCCCTCCTTCCCCTCACCACACACACATACACACATACATACACACACACACACACACACACACACACACACACACACACACACACACACACACACACACACACACACACATCATACACACACACACGCACGCAGGTACCTTCCCCTCTCACTAACGCCACGCACACGCCCACACGCCTTACCTTCACGCGACCATTCACGTGGAAATCGCACGCACACACACACACACACACACACACACACACACACACACACACACATACAGTTCAGCTTAAGACCTGTCGCTCCCTCGCCCTCACAAAGTGGTTTTAGGGAATAAACGCCGCGATTTCCAAGTACTTAAATGCAGGAAGTAGGTAAAAGGGCAAGGAAGAGGAGGAGAAGGAGGAGGAGGAATACAAAGGAATACAAAGGAAAGCCAAATAGTAACAGACCTTTAGATCCTTGCAAGCCTGTTCGGAAACTACTTCTAACTAGTTACAGCTATGTAATTATTCGGACAAGAAGAGAGCTTGTTGGGGATTATTTTTCTTCTTGTCCGAATAATTACACATAGAACTGTGAGGAGGAGGAGGAGGAGAAAAAGAAAAAAAAGAGGAGGAGGAAGAAGAAGAACAACAACAACAACAACAACAACAACAACAACAACAACAACAACAACAACAACAACAACGATAACAACAACAACAACAACAACAACAACAACAACAACAACAACAACAACAACAACAACAACATCATCATCATCAACAACAACAACAACAACAACAACAACAACAACAACAACAACAACAACAAAACGAAACAAAAAAAGAAAAACGAAAAGAATAGGAAAAAAAAAGCGTAAAACTTCAACATCTAAAACAAAGCCCAGTCGGGAAATAAAAACAGGAACACTAAAAATAGAACTAGGAAAATCAACTGAAAACACAAGAACAATAATCACCATATATGGACAACACTAATAACAGAATGACGGACGAGCAAGCATGACCAGCACGGGGGCCCATCACTCAGCCGGTGTGTGTGGGTGAGGGTGTGTGCAATGGTACGCACATGTCACCCACCCAACACACCCATACACTCCCTGACCACACCCACAACCTGCCCTACCTTTGTTTCCCTCACCCTTAACCTTACATGTAATATCCTCCACTCTCCACTCTCACTCCACCATCCCCCACTGCCCTCCACTACTTCCTACCTCTCTCCACTTCCCTCCATCGCCACATGCATGCTTCTAAAACAACTCCTACTGCCCCTACACGCACGCATCCTCTTAAACATACTGCACAGAGCACCTCCACCTGCAGTATACGCACAGTACATTGCCATACCAAGCACTCATACTCTCCCATACACAACAGCAGCGGTACATTACACACTCT
>NC_087174.1:18678107-18688107 GCF_035594125.1 Scylla paramamosain | reverse complement strand
TTTCGCTTTCTTCCTCAGTCGCTCTGCCTTGGCGTCGCACTCATCAGCAGCGCGCTGCCACTGCTGAGCGTATGAGCGATGATGAGCCGGGACACAGGACCTCATAGGATGACCGAAGAGGACTTGTGCTGGTGATCGCCCTTCCGCCCTCGGAGTGTTGCGCAGTTCCAGCAACCCGCGAGCGAACGTGCATCCTCGTCCAGGTGTCCCTGCTGTGTGGTCGTGAGGATCAGCTTCTTCACGGACTTGACCGCTGCCTCGGCGTGACCATTGGAGCGTGGATAATGAGGTGAAGATACACGATGCTCCACCCCCCATCGAGCCAGGAAGCGCCGTACCGATGAAGAAGTGAACTGCGGTCCACCGTCAGTCCTCAGGAGAACAGGCACGCCCGTGTCGGCGAACACACCCCGAAGGACACGAACGAGCTGATCAGCCGATGCTGGACGTGAGCATGCAGACACGTGAGGCCACCCAGACAAGCGATCTACATACACGAGGTATGTACGGCCTGCTGCGTGGAAGTAGTCTGCAGAAACTGACTCAAACACCCTGCTGGGTGTGTCCGTGTCCTGCCAGAGAGGTTCGTTGGCTTGGCTTGGTAGGAGTGGACGGCATAGTGAGCATCCAGAAACGACGTTCTCAACGTCTCTGTCCATACCAGGCCAGTACACCGTTTGTCGGGCCCGTCGCTTGGTGCGCTCCATCCCCTGATGACTGTCATGGAGTCGCTCTAGTGTTTCTCGGCGGAGGCTGTGAGGAATAAGAAGCCTCGGCCCGTAAACCACCAGGTCGTCGTCTACGGCCAGCAGACTGCGCACCGGCCAGTACGTACGCAAGCGGTGATCGAGGTCGTGGCAATGATCAGGAAGCCCTCGATGATGACGTTCTTGAGCAAGCAGTACTCCCCGTCTCTTGCTGCTGCGGCACGTACCATTTCCACAGTCTGATCCTGGAGTGGTGCTAAGCGGACGCCGTCCTCATTGGTGGCAGATAACGCTGAGATGACCGCTGAGTGGAGAGGGTCGAGGTCACCAGAAGTAGCAGCATCCTCTTCCTCCACTGGGTCCTGTACTGGAGCACGTGAGAGGGCGTCGGGCACACAGTGATCTGTCAACTCGATGGCCATGGATCCACCAGCCATTGCACGTAAACCTTCCTTTGCTTCGAAGACGCTGGGAAAGGCCTTGATCACAGCAGCAGCGTGCCCCGCACGCTGCTGTGGCATTGGGTCGTAGGAATGAGGCCAGCTGATCACTTCTGTGGGCGTAGATAGAGGTGGCTGCGAGGCGGTCGGGTACTTGATGGAGCTGTTGCCGGTGTGCTGTTCTTCCCTGCGTAGCGGTCGGATTTGAGCCGGAAAATCTTCGGGAGGATTCCGAGAGCGATGGAATCGTACCAGCTAAGCAGCGCCCCCTTCACCTCCTTCACCACGCTCACAACAGTCTCAGCTTCCCTGTCGCCCAGTTGCAAGTGCGACGAGAAAGTTCCTACACAGGTGAGGGGGTGATTACCGGCAGCATAAAGTCCATCACCATCAGCGGGCGCCAAGCTGGAGGGCGGGATTCCAAGTGTTGCCGTGTCGAGGCCAATAACGGTCGTTTCGGCCCCAGAGTCAGGAGTCCACGTAATCTTGTCTCTTCCAGCGGGATGTGTGGCGGTAATGAGCACCTGGGGCGCAGGTCGTGCCGTCACCGTCTTTGTGTATACGCCTGATAAGAGCTGGTATACACTGGCACTGGCTCCCCGCCTCGGGCCTGCACCGCGATGAGGAGAGACAGTTGAGGAACTCCTCGAAGCTCCTCGTCGTTTCCTCACTGTCTGCTGACATACACTCGCAAAATGCCCTCTTTTCCCGCAGTTACGACACACTTTATCTATTGCCTGGCATCCCCTTTTGTCACTGCGACAATCTTTGCCACAACGATAACAGCCCGTGGGGCTTGAGCCCCCGAAACTGCCCTTCCTGTAGTTCGAGACAGCGTTCACACCATGGCTCGAAGAGTGAGAACCGCCCCTTAGTACTGCACTACACTGGTTAGCGCTCTCTGATGCTCTGCAAATATCTATGGCGTTTTCAAGGGTGAGTTTCTTGTTTTCCAGCATGCGTTTCAGAGCCACTTCGTCTCGTGTCCCAACGACAATTCTGTCACGCAGCTGATGGTTTATGCACTGGTCGCAAAAGTCACAGAAATTGGCGATTTCCTTTACAGCACATAAAAAGTCGTCAAAACCTTCTTGCGTTTCTTGCACGCGGGAGTAGAAGTCTCTTCTATCCATGATGATGTTGCGCTGGCTTCGCAGGTACTCACACATTGCATCGAGGATGGTTCTTAACTCCGCGTCTCTCGGTAAGCTTATCCCGTAGCGAAGTGTACGGGTCCACTCGTCGTCTAGGACAGCAGCGAGTGCCGCCCTCTGCTCAGCCAGGGAGAGACAGTCTATCCTGGCGAGGGTTACGTATCCTTCAAACTTATGGCGCCACGTGTCGAACTCACGTAAAGATGCTGACGCCGTTAAGTGAGGAATGATGGTGGCGGACGTCGGGAACCTCGCGCCCTGGGTAGACGTGCTGCGGGCTGTGGTTTCGCCTTCATTGCTCGCCGTGGTGCGACTGGGAGCTTGTGTCCCCACTCTCTCCAGCAGCTGGGTTAAACGCTCCTCGCGAGCCTGACTCTGCTCCGACTGTCGCGCTAGCAGAGCCTGACTCTGCTCCGACTGTCGCGCTAGCAGGGCAGCCAGCGCCTCCAACTGCTTCTCCATTCTGCGCCGTACCCACTGCAGCCTTGTCCTGATCCTACTCACTGCGCCATGTTCGACTCTTGACCAGCAGGGGCACAGGAAACGCAGGTAACAGTGCAGGTGTTTATTCACAGAAGGTGTGAACAGAAGGCTGGAGGTAGGTGATCTCCCGGCGCCAGGCCGCGCACTTCAACTCAACACTTATGACTGAAGCCTAGCTCGTTCACTCATACACGTCTCGCTCATTCACTCGTTCACACAACTAGCTAACAACCACACAGGGAGATGAAGGAGAAATGTAAGCAAAAGGAAAAGGAAAAAGCAAAAGAGGGAGAAAGAGAAAAGGAGAATGATGAGATGGTGATAGAAGCAAAAAAGATAAAGGTGACAGGAAGAGGAGGAGAAGAGAACAGAAGAGAAGAAGAAAGACGAAAATGCAGATGAGATGGTCCAGAAATGGAAGGAGGAAGAAAAGGAAAAAAGTGAGACGGAAAGAAAAGGATGATAGGAAAAAATAAAAGTGGCGAAAGGAGAAAGCGAGAAATAGGAGAATGATGATAAATAAGACACAAAGAAGAGGAGATTGGGATAAGAAACAGAACCAAAAGAAAGGAAAGCGAGGAAGAGAAGCAGGAGAAGAAAGAAGATGCCAAAATACGGGAAGAAAGGGAAGCGAAAGAGGAGAAAAGAGATGAAAAGAATGAGAATAAACGAGATGGGGAGGAGAGAAGATGGGACAAAAAGTGAAGCTAAAGAAAGGAGAGAAAGGAGAAAGAGGAAGAGGGAGAGGATGGAGATGCTTAGAGGAAGGAAAAAAGGAAGCAATATAAAGGGAAGAAACGGAGGGTGTTTTAGCCGTACTTGATCAAACACGATGAAAACAAACAAAAAAGTGACCACGAACTGAACTGAGAGAGAGAGAGAGAGAGAGAGAGAGAGAGAGAGAGAGAGAGAGAGAGAGAGAGAGAGAGAGAGAGAGAGAGAGAGAGAGAACATCTGGGAACCGAATCCAAGGCCCATCCCACGATAAAAAAAACACCACCATCAACACACAAAAGGAAAACAAACCGAAACAAGAAAACGCGCACCAAGCCACACAAGAGAAAACACCTTTTATTTTTTTCAACACCAAAGCGGGAATGGACTTTACAACCCCTACGATACAGAACATCGCCCTCCCTGACCTCATCTCATAATCCCTGACCTTCCCTCCTCCTCTCCCTCACCCTCCTCGGACTCTGTATATTGGAAGGTCGAGAAGGAAGAGGAAAAGGAAGGTCTGGGTAAGTTGAGGGAAGAATTGGTGGAGGGTTGGGGAGTGGAGGAAAGGTGGAGGAGGAGGAGGAGGAGGAAGGTTTAGGTAGGTTGAGGGAACTTTTGGTGGGGAGCAAGGGAAGTGGGCATGAAGAGTAAGGAGTGAGAGGGTGAGAGGGGAGAGGGAGAGGCAAGCAGGTAGAAGAGGCAGAAGACTGACCAGATTACCATAACAAATACTGCCATTGCGTAGCTACTGGGAACCTTACCCTTCTCTCTGTCTCTCTCTCTCTCTCTCTCTCTCTCTCTCTCTCTCTCTCTCTCTCTCTCTCTCTCTCTCTCTCTCTCTCTCTCTCTGTGTGTGTGTGTGTGTGTGTGTGTGTGTGTGTGTGTTACAATATTACCAATTCCTTTGTTGTAAATGCACGCATGTTGAGACACCAATCTCTCTCTCTCTCTCTCTCTCTCTCTCTCTCTCTCTCTCTCTCTCTCTCTCTCTCTCTCTCTCTCTCTCTCTCTGCGGTCACCAGAATGATAAGTTCTCGCATATAAGGCAATTACCTAACTTAGCATGGTATTAGATAAGGGACGAGGCATACATGAATATACGAGGAAAACCATGAGTGGTCTGCAAAAAAATAGACTTACTAGTAATTTTGACAGCGCTGTGCCGGGAATACATTGCAATTCTGGTATTTTTAGCGTAAGCAGGAGGCGATGAAATGTTTAAGCAGAATTATAACAAATGGTAAGGTTTATGTTAACCTAAGGATTAGCAGGCTGTACTTTTAATTTCGTTTTACATCTTTTATTTATTTTATTTTATTTGTTTTATTTATTTATTTTTTTTTGTATACGTAAAAATATCTGAGAAGTATTTGTGAATTTTAATGGTTGTGTTTCTTATGTGAGTTTTTTTTTTTATTTTTTTATTTCTAAGGCAGAATAAACTTTGTGGAATGAGATGAGTGTTTAACTCTCTCTCTCTCTCTCTCTCTCTCTCTCTCTCTCTCTCTCTCTCTCTCTCTCTCTCTCTCTCTCTCTCTCTCTCTCTGTATCTCTTTTACAATAACATTAATAATTTCTTTTATTGTGAATGGACCTTGAGAGACCAGTAAAATCTCTCTCTCTCTCTCTCTCTCTCTCTCTCTCTCTCTCTCTCTCTCTCTCTCTCTCTCTCTCTCTCTCTCTCTCTCTCTCTCTCTCTCTCTCTCTCTCAAAGTGCTCATCGCATAAACGCCCTCATGCCAGACATCGGAGTTAAGGCAACGAGAATGAGATCCTGGATTGAGCAAGAGGGCGGGCAGGCAGGGGCGGGTAGACGCGGGGCAGGGGCGGACGGGGACTAGCAGGGGCGGGCAGGGGCAAGTAGACGCGGGCGGGGACGGGCAGGGGCGCGGCAGGGACGGTGCCTGGCGTGGCGGGATTATGGCATCACAGACCTGCTAGTCCCGTGTTTGCAGGAATATTGCATGAGGGAGGCGAGTAGGCAGGCAGGCAGGCAGGCAGGCAGGGAGGGAAGGGTGGCAAGGGAGAGAGGGAGGGAGAGCAGCGGCGCCAGAGAGACTGTGAGGGATGATCGATAAGCAGGTGACCACCACGACCGTGGCTTGCTATCACCATCACTACTACTGCTGCCACCACCACCACCACCAATACCACCACCATTTCACAACTGCTACTACTACTACGCCACAACCACGACCGTGCCTCGCTATCACCATCACTAGGACTGTCACCACCACAAATGTGCCCCGGTATCACCATCACCACCACCAACACCACTACCACCACGTTATCACCATCAGTAACACCACAGATACTGCTACTACTACTACTACTACTACTACTACTACTATTGTTGTTGCTAGCTTATTACTACAGTTGCTGCTACTCCTGTTGCGGGTACTCTGCTGCTTGCTGCTGCTGCTGCTGCTGCTGTTGCTGCTGCTACTACTAGTACTACTACTACTACTACTACTACTACTACTACTACTTCCAAAAAGAATGTGGAGTAGTTTTTTTTTCTTTTCCTTTCTTCGATTTTTTTCCGTTATCTGTCACTCCATTGTGCGCTAATCTAGGTCCTCCATCACCACCATCACCACCATCACGACGTATCACTATTGTTTGTCATAACTTGCTTTCATCTCCAGGCGAAGTGTCAGGCCTCCACCATTGTTAGAAATTCAGTACCGCCACCACCGCCACCACCACTACGACCAACACCACCACCACCACAAAGAAGTAAGAGCAGAAGTAAAAGAAAAAGAAGAAGAAGAAGAAGGAAGAAGAAAGAAGAAGAGAAGACGAAGAAGAAGAAGAAGAAGAAGAAGAAGAAGGAAGAAGAATGTAAAAAGAAGAAGAAGAAGAAGAAGAAGAAGAAGAAGAAGAAGAAGAAGAAGAAGAAGAAGAAGAAGAAGAAGAAAAGCAGTAGCAGCAGCAACAGCAAACAACAGCAACAACAACAACAGCAACAATAACATCATCATCATGAACAACATCAACAACAACAACAACAAAAACAACAACAACAACAACAACAACAGCAACAACAACAACAATAACAGTCACCTCCTCCTCCATTACAATTACGTCACCACCACTGTCACTACGTATCACTACAACCACCAGCACCATCACCATTACTCCCATCGCCACCATCATCATTATCTCGTAACAGATAATTAATATATATTACAACATTAATCGAATTCATATAAAGAATATAGTAGAGTTCTTACACAACAACAACAACAACAACAACAACAACAACAACAACAACAACAACATCAAAAATAATAATAATAATAATAATCTGATGTCCTCAAAAATAAAAGAATCTCGAAATAATTTACGCATCAGCAATTTTTTATATAATTAATCTTTCCTTTGCTGAATTTTCATTAATGGTAAATGAAAAACATGAAAATATTAAAATAACGCAAATAAAATAATTATCCACGGATCGCATTACGTCCCTTACTCCCTTATGTCATGTACCTCTCTCTCTCTCTCTCTCTCTCTCCTCCTCTCTCTCTCTCTCTCTCTCTCTCTCTCTCTCTCTCTCTCTCTCTCGTAAGAAACCAATTTTGTCTGTTCCTATTTGACCTTCCTTTGTGTTTTACTCTCTCTCTCTCTCTCTCTCTCTCTCTCTCTCTCTCTCTCCTCTCTCTCTCTCTCTCTCTCTCTCTCTCTCTCTCTCTCTCTCTCTCTCTCTCTCTCCTCTCTCTCTCTCTCGTAAGAAACCAATTTGTCTGTTCCTATTTGACCTTCCTTTGTGTTTTACTCTCTCTCTCTCTCTCTCTCTCTCTCTCTCTCTCTCTCTCTCTCTCTCTCTCTCTCTCTCTCTCTCTCTCTCTCATCTCTCTCTCTCTCTCTCTCTCTCTCCTTTCGTGACCTGCTTCATTATTCTCATCCCGGGATAGAAACAATTACACCTGAAGCCGCTGTAATTAGCCGTGCCTCTCCCTCTTCCATAGTTCATACAGGTAATTGGCTGCTGCCTCTACCTGTGTGACGTCACGCGCCTCCCTGCCTATTACCCCCGACCATCTCCAGGCCCGACAAGAGGTCAACCCCACAATTTTTTTTTTTCTTAGTCATTTACCCATCTCTCTCTCTCTCTCTCTCTCTCTCTCTCTCTCTCCTCTCTCATCTCTCTCTCATCTCTCTCTCTCTCTCTCTCTCTCTCTCTCTCTCTCGCTTTGTGTGTTTCTGCCTTCCAATTTTCCAAACTTGTCCGTGTTTATTTGCCGAGGATTAAGTAATTTAGCTTTTTTTTATATTCACTTTTAACATCATCCCTTTGTTTGTCATTTTTATTCATATATTATTCTTCTGTTGTGTTTTTATTGCCATGTTTACTCTTGGTTTTGTGCCACACTTTCGGTTTATCTGAATTTTTTTGTATGTTGTTTTATGTAATTAAGTTTTTTTTATCCTTTATCCTTTTTTTATTTATTTACTTTTCAATGTCTCAGTTTGTCACTTTTCAATTATTTTTATCGTTTCTTATTGCTGGGTTTTACTCTTGGGTTTGTCTGTGTTTATGTAATTTGGCTCTATTCTTTTCTCCAATTATAGTTTTATCTTTTACCCTTTTTTTTTTTTATTTATTTACGGTTTCCACACCTCACTTTGTTTCTTTCAAGGATAATTTTCATCTCTTTTTTAATCTCCAGGTTTACTGTTGGTTTTGCTTCGCGTATATAATTTGGTGTCTATTCTTTTACTCAGTCATATTTTTTTCACCTTTTACCTTCTTATTTATCCACCTACTTTTTATTTCCGCTCCTTTATTTGCGGCTACAGCTATCTAATTATCTTACCTGCCCTTGACGTCCTTCCCCATTTATCTAACTATTAAACTGTCCCATTACCTTCCCTCGCACCTGTCCCATTACCGTGAGACCATTCATTACTTCCTCTCCTTCAACCCATAACATCCTACAACATCCTATTTATCCATCTCGTGTCCTTCCCCTCATAACACTACTGGACCTTGAAACCTCCCGACCGATCCTTTCACCTGCCTGCTCCTTCTCGTTAGTCAGGTAAGCCATCTACCTGAGACGCGACCTCTCTATACAAAAATCCTTCCACTCACTTTCAACCCTTGTTTTATCCACCGTACTAACGAAAGAGTTGCCTAGTATGTAGCTCCACCCACTCCTGTCACTCGTAAACTCTGCAAATTTCTACCTGTTTTGTTTGTATTTCTTATCTTCCTATGACCTGTTATGTTTTTGATAAATAAATAATGTTTCTGATAAAGGAGTAGTGTTTTTGATAAAGGAGTAATGGTTTTGATAAAGGAGTAATGCTTTTATATAAAGGAGTAGTGTTATCGATAAAAGAATAATGGCTTTTATAAAGGAGTAATGTCTTTGATAAAGGAGTAATGCTTTTTGATAAAGGTGGAGTGTTTTTCATAAAGGAGTAATGCTTTCTGATAAAGGAGTAGTGTTTTGATAAAGGAGTAATGCTTTTGATAAAGGAGTAACTAGTAAATTTATCAACTCGTCTGAAAATCGATTTTTTTTTAAGTTTCAAAGAGTTTTATGTCAAGAACACAAAATGAAAGGAAGAAAAAATACTCATTATGCCTTCCCCCGAAAAAAAAAAAAATAAAAAAAATAAATAAATGAATAAATCCAAGGAGGAAAAAAGACAGGTTTTCCACATATTCTGCGTTCTTAGCCAGCTTCTCTCAAAAGTAAAAACGAAGAAAAATACATAAACGAACCAGTTCCAAGATTACCTGAACCCTCAATACAAGTACAAGTTTCCCCACGAACACTGTCCATCGTCCCTCTGCACACCTCTCCCAGCAGTCACGGTCAAGAGAGTAACAAACCGGACTCCCTTTCTCTGTCTTAATAGTTTTCCTCACTCCTAAGGCCTCTGCTTAAAGAAACCACCAATTACCAGGTTTCATAAGGATACAGTCAGCAAACCAGGGGACCTTAAAGTGAGAGAAAACACAGAACACAGAGGAAGTGATCTGAGAACCCATCAGTTATCAGGGTTTTGTAAGGATACAGTCAGCAAACCAGGGGACCTCACAGTGAGAGGAAACGAAGAAAAGAGGAAGTGAGCACAGCAGGTTACACGACTTCTGAGCATGACTATCCCTCAGCAACATCTGCAAATCACTCTCCAATTGTTCCTAGAGAATTATGTGTCCGGCTTCTGAGAAAAAAAGGGACGATTTATAGGGCCAGTACCACACCGGAGGAAAGTCATTGGAGGTGGAGTATGTGGTGGCGCCAAACAGTGAGATCCGGTAGCACGTAGAACTCCTTAGTAGGTTTTCCAGTTAAAGAGCACGAATTTCAGCTTAGTGAAGGGAATTATGTGTGAAAATTGAGGCACTGTTGTGATTATTTTTCTTCAGTCTCTTTCTTTGTGCTGTCGTAATCTTAAGTGTTATTCTTTTCTTTTATATTGAAGTTAGTAAAGGAGTTATATATGTGAAAATTGTGCTGTTTCATGTAATTTC
>NC_087174.1:18643107-18670607 GCF_035594125.1 Scylla paramamosain | reverse complement strand
TCGGGAGACTGCTTGGGTCTGTAATCTCTATATCAGTGCTATGATTTTCCCTTGATTCCCTTTGATGTTTTTTTTTTCATGGTAAGAACTGTAACAGTAATAATATTAGACGAAGAGAAAAACTACTCTATACACAGTACTCAACCATCGATGGGCTGAGAGACCGCAACCAACCAACCAACCAACCAACCAACCAACCAACCAATCAACCAACCAACCAATCAACCAACCAACGAACCAAGCAACAAACCAAGTAAGCAAGTAAGCAACCGCACGGCAGCCACAGGACGCAGCATCTCCCTCAGCGCCTCGCCACACACTGAAGCAACACACACTCCTCACTCATGAATCAATCTTCCTGACACGGCACCTCCTCACCGCACCAGCCGCACTGCAGTTTCTCATCATAATCACCATAATTTACTAGTGCTCACAGTAGCTCCTCTCACAGCACCGGGAGGAGGAGGAAGAGGAGGAGGAGGAGGAGGAACAGGAGGAGAAGGAGGCCGTTCCCAGACGATCGTGGCCTCCCAAAGAGAGTCACAGTCTAATCTTGTGCGAGCCATCACGAGGCAGGCGTAAGGCCTTCGTCAGGAGAGACTAAAGGTTATCACACCACCACTCGAGGCCCGCTGGGGATGAGGGCAACGGAAGCAGGGTCAAGGATGAAGAAGGCGAGGGAGGAAGGATAGTATTGGACGATAGGCGCACTTGAGATTCTGAACACTCACAAACGCGTTAGGATATGTACTGTACTACTTCACACTGTATCTTTCCCTCTTACCAATCTCCTCCTCCTCCTCCTCCTCCTCCTCCTCCTCCTCCTCCTCCTCCTCCTCCTCCTTCTCCTCCTCCTCCTCGTCACGGCCAGCGCCCATCATTAAGACGCCAAGATAACAAGGGATCGTGTAAACGTGCGTGGCAATCCGACCGGCAAATGACAGCTTCGTAAAGTAGGTAGGAGATGCGGTGATAATGGTGAAGATGATGCTAATGATAATGAAGGAGGCCATTAATAACACGCTCAGATTAAATTATTTTCTCTTAAGTGTTTTTTTCGCAATGGCTTTCACTTCAGAATATTTTACTTGTGAAGAAAAAATATATATACACTTAAAATGTTCTCTCTCTCTCTCTCTCTCTCTCTCTCTCTCTCTCTCTCTCTCTCTCTCTCTCTCTCTCTCTCTCTCTCTCTCTCTCTCTCTCTCTCTCTCTCTCTCTCTCTCATGTACCAGCTGAATTTCATGAGTCAGAACGAACTAAATAAGAGGCCACAGTTTGCAGGGGTAGAGGGAGGGAGGGAAGGAGAGAGGGAGGGAGAAAGGAAGAGAGTGAGAGGACGAAGAGATGAGAGGAGGGATGGTGAAGGGAGGGAGGAAGGACGATCTGTGGCCTTCCTTGTATGTATGTATGTATGTATGTATGTATGTATGTATGTATGCATGTACCATCACCACTATGGAGAATCATAACCAAGTGCAGTATTGCCAGAAATGTCACAATCACCACCTTCATTATCATCACCATCATTACCATTATCATCACCATCACCACCATCACCATCATCATCATCACCATCATCAGCACCATCACCATCATCATCATCATCATCATCACCAGCACCACTCCTATAACGTATTTTTGATACCACTACTATTACTACTACGACTACTACTACTACTACTACTACTATACTACTACTACTACTACTACTACTACTACTACTACTACTACTGCTGTTGCTGCTGCTACTACTGCTTCTACTACTACTACTACTACTACTACTACTACTACTACTACTACTACTACTACTACTACTACTGCTGCTGCCACTACTACTACTACTACTACTACTACTACTACTAGTTTCATCACTATCACAGCCTCAAATGCTAATAACTGTAACGTGTGCTGAAGAAGAGGAAAAAGAGGAGGAGGAGAAGGAGGAGGAGGAGGAGGAGGAGGAGGAGGAAGAGGAAGAGAATAAGAAGAATAACACCATAACCAACAACAAAAGTAACAACATAAAAAATATAATAAGAATATAAATGCCAAAGAAGAAAATTACCGAAAATCAAGGAAAGATACAGACAATAACAAAACCACCACCACCAAACCCACCACCACCACCACCACCACAACAACACAAGGCAGGCAAGTGACACATTAGCGCCTCATGTCACGCCTCACCTGGTATCACTTTTTTACTTTTTTTTCTTTTTTTTTTCCCTGACCCCACCTGACCTTTGGGTGAGGCGCGGTAATTAACACAGCCACAGGTGGTCAGCAGATCCCTCGCTTCCACACACACACACACACACACACACACACACACACACACACACACACACACACACACACACACACACACACACACACACACACACGTACACACGCACACCCACACACACGCTCTTATGCTCTCTTTCCCTCTTTGCCTTCGTCTCTCATCCCTCTGACGCTCAACTTTTCCGTCTTATCGTGTTTTTCTTATGCTTTCTCTCTCTCTCTCTCTCTCTCTCTCTCTCTCTCTCTCTCTCTCTCTCTCTCTCTCTCTCTCTCTCTCTCTCTCTCTCATCCTATTTAGAGCAGAACTAAGTATATACATTAATTATCGTAAGGTATGCGTAACAACACAACACCCACCCACTCTTCCACACACACACACACACACACACACACACACACACACAACATGAAACAGGTCAAACGCTCCCTTTTTTTCTCCCTTTGCTATTCCGTCCCAGAAGACCTGAACCTACCAATCCACAACCACCCCCAACACACCCACACTCCACCCGACCCCTACCCCCAAGCCATTCCCCTTTCCCCGAGAGATGAAAGACATGAGGCTCTAATATTCAGCTTCAGGGAGCAATATCAGAGGCTGGGATGGGCAAGCCTCGCCCTTCTGCGCCTCCGTCAGACAGGTCCTCTCGCCCCGTAATGCGAGGGAAACACGACTCCCATAATTGAGATATAAATTGGTGATTGCTAGTCATCAGAGGCCGTGTACAGTATACTGGACTGTAACTACGAGGACGAAGACGACGACGATGAAGATTACAATAATAAAAAGTGTAAAATAACTAAAGACAACATAAGAAATATTAAAGAAGAGAAAAGTAAGATACAGAAAACGTGTAGAGAGGAGGACCATAAGGACGAGGAAAATGACGACGATTATGCGGGTGACGATGATAAAAGGATGTAAAATGAGAACGGAATATTAAACAAGGATTATTAGAGAGAAAAATAAACATGAGATACAGAAAATGTTTAGAAAGGAGAAAGGGAATAAGATGACGAGGAATTGAAGGAAGAAGAAGACGAAGACAAAGAAAGGAGACGATGGCAGAAAAGGAAGGAAAATAAGAGAAATAAAGGACAGGATAAGGAGGACGAAGGGGATAAGTATGATGATAACAAGGAAGGAAAAGAGGAGAAAATAGAGAACAGGACATGAAAAATTAAGGAGAAAAGTGAAAGTAAAAAAATAGAATAAAAGGGAGGTATATATATATACTCGTATATATATATATATATATATATATATATATATATATATATATATATATATATATATATATATATATATATATATATATATATATATATATATATAGAAGACGAAGATAAGGAGGGTGACTAACAAAAAGAGGAAAATATAGGAAATAAAACAGAAAAAAGGAAAATTAAAGACATGGAAAAAAATGAAACAGAAACAGAAATTGAGAATAGAAAGTAAAAAAAATAGAAAAAAAAATGTGTAGAAAGAAAGACGAGGGAGACAAAGAATAAGAAAAAAGAAAGCAACGAAAATTAGGAAGAAAAAAAGACAAGACAAGAAGGAAAAAAGACAGAACAAGTTGCATCAGAGAGAAGAGCGAGGAGGAAATAAAGGAGAGACGTGTTGAAAGCTCCATTCGTGTCGTAAATTATGTAGATAAGGAAGAGGAAAGTGGAGAGGCCGGCCACTGTGAGAGAGATGGGGAGATTAAAAGATTAATTGAGAAGAATGAGGAGGAATAGGATAGTTAATATGGAAAGTGTGTGTGTCTGTATGTGTGTGTGCGTAGTTATCATCAGTCCTACACACACACACACACACACACGTAAATACGTATAGCCCTTACCTATTACTCAGTTAAACGCAGACTTAAATCACACCAGAGTCCATTAAGGCAGAACATAAAACAGAACAAACCTCAAACTTCCACTGGCATGTCTCCCCGCCCTCTTCCGGCCACATACCTGTAAGGAACAAAAAGAACAGACGTAAATAACACATATAAGAAAAACATTACTTGACAATTCCTCTTATCAGTCTCAAATATGTGTTTAGATCCGTTTATCTTGTCTTCCCATCATCATCATCTCCCTCATTTATGTCTTTCCGAGTCCCTGGATAATTTTGTGGTGGTATTTTTACACTATTTTCGTGTCCATTTTTATTTTCTTTTTATTTTGTGACGTTTTGTCTCGGCGCCGGCCAGCCACAGCATGACAGGGTCCCATGTTTTTGTTTACTAATATCATTAATATATCACTCGAAGGCATCCTTTTCTGAGAGTTAATGGGTAAATGTACTGTAATAAGCTCTCTCTCTCTCTCTCTCTCTCTCTCTCTCTCTCTCTCTCTCTCTCTCTCTCTCTCTCTCTCTCTGCGTGTATGAGTGTGTGCTTCTTCCTTCCTATCTTCCAAGAATTGCAATGTTTACACTCTACTATATCTATAAGAGATATGCTCTTCCTGTTGGCTTGATAAGACACCCGGGTACGTCAAAGTATCACAGCCTTCACTCGTAAACACACGCACCGCTTCTTTTTCCCTCCGCCGCCTTGCCTCCCCCTCTCTGTACCCCTGTGCCTTCCTCCTCCCTTCTTATCTTTCTCCTTCTCTCCTTTGCCTTGCTCCTCCCTTCCTACCACTTTGCCTTCCTCTTCCCTTCATATCTCTCTGCTTCTCTCTTTTCTTTACCTTCCTCCTCCCTTTCTATATGTTTCTCTTCCTTCTTTGCCTTCCTTTTCCCCTCCCACCTCTTTGTCTCTCTCCTCTGTTCCCGCGTGCCTCCCCTCCTCTCCCCCTTCCCTGCCCCGCCTCCTATCTCCCTTCCCTCTCCACCCTCCCTCCTGTTCTTGTATCAGGCACGGCTCAGTCTACGCGCAGCACAAAAACAACCTAATCAACGCACATGTTATTTTGCCTCCCAGTAAGTGGCTTGGGGAAAATGGTGCCACGCTTTCCGACCCGAGGGCAGACTACGGGAAAAACTAAGAAGAAAAAAAATGTAAGATAATTCAATAGCGTCGAATATATTAAGACACGTAAAGCGCCACCGGACATTATGCCTGGGAAGTATAAAATTTTGACTGATAAAGAGGTCAAAGTGTTTTAGGAAGTGACTAAGGCGGATGTTGTTATACTTGCTTCGTGGGGAGAGTATCAGTGGTTTGTGGGGCTAATCATTGTGTTTCGGACATTGGGAGTACCGCGTGGTGGGAAGCAGGGGCATACATACATACATACATACGTGCTCGCTACTGTACTGTGGGTCACTGCAGCACACTTGAACACTGCTGGTCGCCTCGGGTTAGGGAAGCGCTCTAATGCCTCGCCTCGGAAAATACTGAGAGTGTAATCGTCAGGGAGGATTTTTTTCCTTTTTTTCTTTTATTAGGAAATCACGTCATGCATAACGGAGAATTCTAAAACGTTGGTGATATTTTTCAGGGTTAACGTCGAGAGGAATAACGGAAACTGCGAGCCGTATAAATGATTGGGTAATGTCATGCACCGCCTTGCCCAGACACCGGCTGCAGGGGCACAAAGGAACACAAAGGAAGGTCAAGCATCAGCAGACCCGTTGACCTGTATGAGAGTGCTTGTGATGTTATAGAATTTAATATGAGAGAGAGAGAGAGAGAGAGAGAGAGAGAGAGAGAGAGAGAGAGAGAGAGAGAGAGAGAGAGAGAGAGAGAGAGAGAGAGAGAGAGAGAGAGAGAGAAATAGACAGACAGCTAAACAGATAGATATACAGACAAACAAACAAACAGAGACAAACACGAACACAAACACAGACTTAAAAAAAACACCCAAAGACACAGACACACACAGACAAACCAACACACACAACACACACATACACACACAGACAAAAACACGAACCACGAAAGAAAAACAAGAGACAGGAGGAGAGCTCGAGAAAGTGGTAGCCATGGTAAACAATTATAAATGTATGGAGTGTCTGGAGAGATCAGGAGGGAGGGGTTATCTGGAGGCAGGGGGCGGGGTCATCTGGAGGAGGGAGGCGGGGCTATGACAAAGATAAATGTCCCTGATGCACTTTGGTTGTCGTGACGCAAAGACAGGACACAAACAATACTGCGTTCAATTGCAAACACTAAATTATATGTATGTGCACAATTGCCCTCTCTCTCTCTCTCTCTCTCTCTCTCTCTCTCTCTCTCTCTCTCTCTCTCTCTCTCTCTCTCTCTCTCTCTTGGCACTGTACCCTCCGTCCACGCTAAATCATCACGGTTTATGGACCAAGACCAATGAATACTTACTACTGCCCCTCCTCTCTATTTTTTCCTTTCTATATACATTAATAAAAAATATCCCGTTCCAGTTTTTTTTTATTATTGTAATTAGGAAGAAAAGATTTGAATTCGATGATATTAAGAGAAACTTTAAGCCTGGAGAGAGAGAGAGAGAGAGAGAGAGAGAGAGAGAGAGAGAGAGAGAGAGAGAGAGAGAGAGAGAGAGAGAGAAAATCACTACAATACACTGAAACAAACAGAAGACGACAGTAATAACAAAGAAGAAAAAGGAGAGGAACAAAAACAAAGCAAAACAAAAAGAAAACAAGGATTGGATAATAAGTAACACACACACACACACACACACACACACACACACGGGAGGGATAATCAAAGGGCACACCAATTCTAACGTGAAGAGAACACGCAAAAAAACACAACAATGATCATACGCTTCTCGTCTTGAGCGGAAGGGACACACGCAAACCTCCTTACGCACGCAGTAGCAGGAGGAGGAGGAAGAAGAGGAGGAGGAGGAGAAGGAGCAGGAGGAGCAGGATTTCTGCAAGCATCGACACCCTCCTGTTGCCTCAATTTATCAACATTTACGAGAAAGTGGGCAAAGTGTAAAATTTTCCCAGGACGTGACATCCATGAGACCAAACCTGCGTCTGCTTGTGCATGGATGAGGAGGAGGAGGAGGAGGAAGATGAGGAGGAGCAGAAGGAGGAGGAGGAGGAGGAAAGGGATAGCAGGAGGAAGGAAGGAAGGAAGGAACGAGGGAAGAAAGGGAGTAAAATGTTGGACAGGAAAATAAATGGTGATAAAAGAGACGTCATGAAAAATGTGACCGAGAAAGTTAATAGAAAATGGAAATGCCTGAACTCTCTCTCTCTCTCTCTCTCTCTCTCTCTCTCTCTCTCTCTCTCTCTCTCTCTCTCTCTCTCTCTCTGCATTAACCTTTTCATTACACTCTCAATTCTTTTCGTTTAGTTTCCGATTATGCACCTGTTTTTTTTTTTTATTTCCCTTAAACCTGCAATTAATGATTTCAGGGACTCGGTGGTAGTGGTGGTGGTGGTGGTGGTGACGATAGTGTTGTTGTTGTTATTATTGTTGTTGTTGTTGTTGTTGTTGTTGTTGGAGGTGGTAGTGGTGGTGGTGGTTGTGGTTGTGGTGGTGGTGGTGGTGGTGGTAGTAGTAGTAGTGGTGGTGGTGGTGATGGTGGTGGTGGTGGTGGTAGTAGTAGTAGTAGTAGTAGTAGTAGTAGTAGTAGTAGTAGTAGTTGTTGTTGTTGTTGTTGTTGTTGTTGTTGTTGTTGTTGCTGTTGTTGTTGTTGTTGTCGTTGTTGTTGTTGTTGTTATTGTTGTTGTTGTTGTTGTTCTTTTCTTATCATTATTACATTATTACTATTACTACTACTATTATTATTATTATTATTATTATTATTATTATTATTATGATTACTATTATTATTATTATTATCATTATGATTGGTGCTGTTTTTGTTGCTACTGCAGTTGTTGTCGTGGTGGTGGTGGTGGTGGTGGTGGTGGTGGTGGTGGTAGTAGTGGTGATGGTGGTGGTAGTAGTGGTGGTGGTAGTGGTAGTGGTGGTGGTGGTGGTGGTGGTGGTAATGGTGATGGTGGTGGTGAGTCAGAAATACCTCGTTTATTACAATGACTAAAAGGAGAAAGAGGAGAAAGAGAAAATGTACCGGTAAATGAGGAAATACTCGGGAGGAAATTAATATAAAAGAAAGAAAAAAGAAAGGAAATTAAATTAAAGCAAGAGAAAAAGGAATTTAGAAATGAGAAAGAATATACTCGTGCAAAAGTGCAGAAAATATTTAAGAAAGGAGGACAACATATTAAGCGGAAAGAGAGAGAGAGAGAGAGAGAGAGAGAGAGAGAGAGAGAGAGAGAGAGAGAGAGAGAGAGAGAGAGAGAGAGAGAGAGAGAGAGAGAATGTGCGCAGAGAAAAGGAGCAAATGAAAAAAAGAAAAAAAAATAACAGACAGACAAACAGACAGAAAAAAAGAGGGAAAAAAGGAATGGAAGACAAAAAAAACGAACAAAACTGCGACAAAGAAATAACAAAAAAATAAATAAAACACCCAAAAAAAAAGACAGAACAAGAAAACCACGAACTGAACCAAAACTAAAAAAAAAATAAATAAATAAATAAATAAAAAACAACCAGGAACAAAACAGATAAGCCACGGATACTGCGCATGAATGACAGCAATTAATTTTACTTCTAGTTACTTTAAACTTTCACAAATTTTCCCAAAACACCATTATTGCCATGAACACTAAAATAAAATAGCTAAAATATCAACTTAACACTGCCATGAAGCCCATAGGTATATACACGAATGATCTGATAAAGGCATCATAAGACTAAAGGGGCAGCGGAGTGAGACGTTAAGCCGCTGAAATGAAGCCCTGGAGAAAAACCCAATTACCAGCTTGAGTGTCGCCCAGAAACTGACGCGGCCGCCACTTACTGAGCACCAAGCCTTCATTGAGGACCATAAATATCCCGAGAATGAGATCCTGCGCTGAAACGACACCACGACACTCACATCTCTCTCTCTCTCTCTCTCTCTCTCTCTCTCTCTCTCTCTCTCTCTCTCTCTCTCTCTCTCTAACGCTAAAATTCTTTACCTTTTTTTGCTTTTTTTCTAGGTTTTTCTCCGATCTTTCATTTTTTATCACTCACTCTCTCTCTCTCTCTCTCTCTCTCTCTCTCTCTCTCTCTCTCTCTCTCTCTCTCTCTCTCTCTCTCTCTCTCTCTCTCTCTCTCTCCGCTATACTTCTTTCTATGTCTTTCCGTCTCTCTTCCTCTCTTGTAATCCTTTCTCTCTGTCTCTCTTTCATTGTCGGTCCATCTGTCTGTGTCTCTCGGTCTGTCTGTGCGTCTCTTCTTTTCTCCTGCATCTCCTCGTCCTTCTCACTCTTTTTCCTTCAAACTCTGTCTTTCGTGCCTTTTCTTAACCTCAATTTCAATCTTTCTTCTCAAATTTTATCCTTTTTTTCTTATTATTGTATTTTTTCGGGTTTTCATCCCTCTGTTACTCTCCTGACGCATGTTTTCATATTTTTTTCTCCGCTGCCCTCTTATCAAGATTACGTCAAGACAACTTATGCGGTTCCCATCACAGTCTATTTCCATTTTTCCAGTTTTTATTTTCTCTCCCTCTCTTTCTCTTTCCTCAATGAACTGCTTTCTTCTCAAAATCACTACCTTTCATTCTCTTCCCTCTTGTCGTATGCACCAACCTTCCAATTCCGTCCCGGGGTCCCTTCCATTACACCCATTTCGAATCCCCACCTTAGTTTCCTGCCTATAACTCTCCATTCCCCCCTTCCCCACCTGCATTCCCCTCCCTGGTTCCCTCCCCGGTCATTGGCGGTTGAGGAAACTAAACAAACGAGTGATTGGTGGGCAGGGAAATAAAGGCTGTTTCTGATTGGCAGCTTAGTCATGACGTGAGAGGGCGTTGGTGGCACTTCAAAGGAACGTATCTTCAAACTTTTCCACGTCCAAGCTCTAATACTTTGAATATGTACTAGTGGAAGTTACTGGGGGTTTTCAAAGGTATTTCCGTGATTCTGGTGATAGTTAAGTAAGGGTTCTGTATCATCAATGGGGAAATTGCCCATGAAAACCAGACTAATCATCTCTGTGGTCTTTGAAAATAGTTCTTTAGAAGCCAAAGTCTGTAAGTTTACGTGCCGAAACTGCATGATGGGAGTTTTTGGGGAAGGTCAGAAAACCACGGTATTGCTTGGTTGTTGCGCTCTCTCTCTCTCTCTCTCTCTCTCTCTCTCTCTCTCTCTCTCTCTCTCTCTCTCTCTCTCTCTCAAACCTTTTTTTTCGTTCACCCCCACACTAATATTTTCTCCCTCCCCTTCCTTCGCCACCTGTCGGAGTGGGTGGCGCTTCGTAGGGTGGGGCGGTCTTACCACGCCCATCACACACAGAAACACACACACATACACACACACACACACACACACACACACACACACACACACACACACACACACACACACACACACACACACACACACACACACACACACACACACACACACACACACACACACACACACACACACACACGAAAATTCACACCTTGTTGTTACATAAATGGGTTAGTTTTTGCTGTATTCCCTTCCCTCTGTCAGTCTCCACCACCACCCCTCCTTCCCTTCCCTTCCCTTCCCTTCCAGTCTTTCCCTCGCCTCTCGCCACGTTTTTGCGGCGTTTGTGTGAATGTAACATGATTAATCGAAGCGGATCATCACGGCTTTCCCACGCAGCTCCTGGCCCTTGATTAGTGTTGATGGGGCGACTTACTCCTTGTACATTTACACTTGGAGCCTGAAGCCACACTCTACACCCTCCTTTTCTGCGGCCAATCTACAGCTCACCGCACTCCTCAAGGTAACAGATCATTATATTGTTACCTGTTTCTTCACCTGTTTGTTTTGATTGACTCTGTTTACACCTTGTACATTTATTTTTAACTGAAGCCTCCAGCCACACTTGTACACCATCCTTCACTCTGTCCAGTCTCCAGCCCACCACAGTGTTACAGATAAGTGATCATTAAGGCGTTACCCATTTTTTCTCCTTATAGTTTTGATTGACTCCATTTACAACTATTCTTTTTCTTTCTTTTTTTTTTTACCTCAAACTGCCAATCTCACAGCCAGTTACAGTAGTCACTGAAGAAACAGATCATTACAGGGTCAATCATTTCTTTACTTGCTAACTCTGATTGACTCTGTTTACACACACTGTACCTTCATATTTAAGAGCTTCAAGTCATCAAAACTACAGCCGCTGCCAATCACTCGGCCAGCCACAGCATTCATTAAAGAAACAGGTCACTACAGTATTGGTAATTTCCCCCTAATTCCTACCTTGGATTAACTCTCCTTACACTCACTTCTTACATCTCATCTTCACTTCCATTCACGTTAGTTAAAATAAGCGAGAATATCGTTCACGCTTTCTAGTTACGAATCCCAAACGTAATCAATTCATAATAACTCTTACTTCGCTATTACTACGTTGAACTGTCATCCCAAATCACCAGAAACTCGCCTATGCACCAGGTTTCATCTACTCCCAGACTTCCAAATCCCTGCAGGTATTTTTCTGGACCCGAGCAAACGAGGTCCTCTGTAGCAGTCCCATCGACACTGTGGCCCCGACGCTCCTTTCCTCACTGCAGCAGGAGGGAAGGAAGGAGGGAGGGAGGGAGGATAGGTGAAGGAGGAAGGAAGGACGGTTTCTAGCTCGTTAATATGTTACCTGAGCAGAGACATTGATGGAAGGAGACGAAGGACGAGGGACAAAGGAGGAGAAGAAGAAGGAGGAGGAGGAGGAGGAGGAGGAGGAGGAGGAATAGAAAAGGGAAGGAAAAGTTTGAAAGTTTGCCTGACTGAATTTACTGTCTCGTCCCGTCTCTTTAGAAGGAACGAGAGCAAACAGCTAAGACAACAGAGTACACACACACACACACACACACACACACACACACACACACACACACACACACACACACACACACACACACACACACACACACACACACACACCTTCACCCCCCCTCTCTTTCTCTACCTCTACACCTTTTTCACACGAAGGCAAAAACTTAATCGAGGAACCTTTTTCTTCTCTCTCTCTCTCCCTCTCTCTCTCTCTCTCTCTCTCTCTCTCTCTCTCTCTCTCTCTCTCTCTGCACCGTGCACCGTTTGATCATTACAGGTGGCCGGGCTCACCTGTGCCGAAAAAGAAGAACCTTGTGGTAATGACGTGGTTTCCTTCGCCTGATTATTACATCGTCCGAGTCATTACGGCAGTTGAGGTGTAGAGAGAGAGAGAGAGAGAGAGAGAGAGAGAGAGAGAGAGAGAGAGAGAGAGAGAGAGAGAGAGAGAGAGAGAGAGAGAGAGAGAGAGAGAGAGAGAGAGAGAGAGAGAGAGAGATTGAAGGTATATATTTTTCCTGACTTCTCATCTCCCTAACTTTCCTTCTCTCCCCTCTCCCATTTTTCTCCCTCTTCCCATTTTCCTCACCTCTTGCTCTCCCTTCCATTATCTTTCCCTCCATTTTCTCTCACTCCGTTTCCCTTCTTTCACAGCCACAATTTAAATCGAATAATCAACGCATAACTTCTCGCCCATTTTTTTCCCCTTTCCTCCCCCTTTCTCTCCTATGCCGTCCTCTTTTCCCCCTCATCTACTCCCTTCCCAGTGATGATGATGAGTAGAGGAGGTGATAGGAGGAAAAATCAGGGCAGGGAAGTATATAGATAGATAGATAGATAGATAGATAGATAGATAGATAGATAGATAGATAGATAGGTAGAAAGATAGATAGATAGACAGATAAGCCGACAGATAAATTAAAAAATAGATAGATGATTCGGTTGATAGATAGATAGATAGATAAATAGATAGATAGATAGATAGATAGATAAATTAACAGGTCAGTCAAGAAATAGATACATACATACATACATACATACATACATACATACATACATACATACATAGACAAATAAATAGTTAATTAAGTTTGTAGGTTGAAAGACAGAGAGAGATCGACAGATAAATAGACATACAGACAGACAGACAAAGGCAAACACGCAATATAATTCTAAACGTTTAAAAACAACTGACAGAAAAGAAAATACACTGATAATCAAACACACGCCTAATTAAACAAAACTGCAAACAGATACGTAACGGAGAGAGAAGACAAATTAATCGCATCGGGAAAAGACAGACAGACAGAGGCAGATCAATAAACCTCTTGTTGATCGGCTTTGGTAAATCAGGCAGCCGTTGTCAGCCGCCTAACAAATCGGCTTTGCCCAAATTTTTCGTCCCAAGTCAGCTAGCGGAGGTAAACTTCAATCAGCGCGCCGGTCAGTTGGTCCTCACAGAGCCGCGTTTTTCGGATAATTTCTGCTCTCTCGCGTTCCTTTCCTGCCAAATTTACGCCTATTTCTACTGCCAAAAAATACATGCATTGGTTCTTTTGCAGGTGAGTGTTGCTATGTACGGCTTAATCTACTTCCCGCTGCGCCCGCGAGAGTTTTTATCAGTGCGATTTACTTCTGTTATTATATGCGTGGGTTCTTTCTCAGTCCTGTCCTGCCTCGTGCTGCTTTGGAGTTATGTGAGGGCGGCAAGGGCAGGGTTAGTGGAATGGAGGTAGGAGGGAAGGAGAAAGAGATAGAGTGCCGGGAAGAGAAAGAGAGAGAAAAAAAGAAAGGTAGGAAAGAAGAAAGAAAGAGAGGAAGGAAAAGAATAAAGGAAGGACACAACAGGATTATTATTTCTTTCCTCTTCCTTTCTCATCCCTCCCCCCGCCCTCTCTCTCTCTCTCTCTCTCTCTCTCTCTCTCTCTCTCTCTCTCTCTCTCTCTCTCTCTCTCTCTGTCCAAAACATGCGTGTCCCTCACCTGACCTTTGTAAACAACAGGTGAGCTCGTGAACAGGTCGCTTACGTGTGTCCGACATGGGGAGGGAGGGAAGGAGGGGAAGAGGGGGAGGGGAAGAGGGAGGGGAGCAGGAATATAGGAACGTGGATTAGAAGGAAGGAGGAAAATGGAGGATGTCTTTTGTGGCTTCGTAATTTTGTAATATCCCTTAGGTCGTATTCACACGCAGCATACATACACGCACAAAAGAAAGTTTAGTTATACAAGTAGTTTAAGTGAGAATATCAAATACTTTAGCTCAGGTGTCGGTAAGGGGAGCAACTGGAGCCGCTCACATAAGACAGCCAGTCCATGTCACTCTCCTCTAGTACCAACAAATATTCCACTTAGAAACACCATTCCCAGTCTTTCCCATCCCCGTTTACCGCGCTTATCAAATACCGGGTTTATTAGGGCAGGGTTGACTTGTTAAAAATGTAGGTGCGCCTGAAGACTTGCACTGCTAATAAGAATACAGCATATGTTTAAGTGACCGTACATTACTGGGCAGAAATAAAACTATAGGCACTGAAAGAATTAAACTCCTCCATTACTACTTACACTATCAATGGCGTCTTTCTAAATTTCGCTCTTATTCTATGAGTAAGCTTAGAGTTTACACAGCAAAAATAAAACTAGAGGCTTTGAATGAATGGAACTCCTTCGTTACTCCTTATACTCTCAATGGTATCTTTCTAAATTATATTCTAAAACTTCCCCCACCACATTTTACAAGTCTGAAGAAACACACAACAGTAAAGTCTTCATATCATCACCTGCCCTTCACAAACTCATCACCTGCACACAAACACTCCCTAGCGCGTTTCTTCAGTGCCCCGCGGTGTCCCCCACGCCTTGACTTCGCGGAGCCTCGGAACAACGGCGCCACGGTGTTCAAGTGAGACGGCGGGAGGAGGCGACGGGACGGGACAGCCGGTAGCGTCGCCTCGAGCTGGACTTGACTGTGTGTGTGTGTGTGTGTGTGTGTGTGTGTGTGTGTGTGTGTGTGTGTGTGTGTGTGTGTGTGTGTGTGTGTGTGTGTGTCTGTGTCTCACTTCATGTATGTCTTTTGTAGCTGTTCACTGTTTTCTCCTGCTCTTCTTTCATTTCCTTCCTTTATTTTCATTGTTTTTTTCCTCTCCTTTCTTTTTCTCCTAATTCTTGGATAACATAAAAACTAACTGCCTAATTTATTTTTGAAGTTAAGATTATGTTAGGTTGGGTTGGACTGGTTTACGTATGTTAAGCTAGGTTATACCATCTAATCTTATCTAACTTATCCAAAAGTAACCTGACAATTTTTAATCTAACTTGATATTGTTTTAATTCAACCCAACATTACCCACTACAAAAATAAATGTGGTGCTCATTTTACACGTGGACTTTTCTTTTCTTCTTTTCCTTCGTCTCCTCCTCCTGCTGCTTTTTACTTTTCCATAGCACTTTTTGGCGTCCTGTCTTGGTACTCACTCTTTCTCTCTGTTCCTTCAGCCATCAATTCTCCTTTCAGACCCTTTTTCCTTCTACCTACCACGCCCTTCACTCCTTTCTTCCCCCAGTACATCTTGACACAACCCGCGCCAGGATGTGAGCGTTTTAGTTCTTGGATAGATTCACAACATATTGGTATTTCTATTAGTGTTTGAGTTATTCCTATTTCAGACCGAAGTATTTGTGTTGGCTTTTGTAAAACTTGAATGTAATATTTGTGTTTGCTAAATAATTTGATGATCAACTAGTTTTATTGTTAGAAATCGGTTAATTGAGAGAGAGAGAGAGAGAGAGAGAGAGAGAGAGAGAGAGAGAGAGAGAGAGAGAGAGAGAGAGAGAGAGAGAGAGAGAGAGAGAGAGAGACTGACAGCCCGCCAGCCAGCCTGCCAACCATCCGATCAGCCAGACTAACAGCCAAACAGACAGACAGAGAGAAAAAGAGAGAGTGAGAAAGACATACAAACAGACAACAGACGGACAGAAAGTCAACCAGCCAGCCAGAAACACAGAGAAATCATACAGAGAGACAGAGAAACAGACAGATCATCACCCACTCAGGAGATTTATGAGCCAAGGGGTTGTTAATAGCACACAATGAAGACAAACAGCAGCTGGTCTCAATCATCAGTGTCGCAGGAAGTGTTAGCGCTGCGTGAACTCTGCCTCTCCTCGTCAAGACCCCGCTAAACTTGACTGTTGTGTTCCTGACGTACGTACAAAACTAGCATGCTGGGAACTTATGTACCAGTATATCCACAGTTCTGGCGTCAAGATAAAAATAAATGAAAAAAAAAAGACCTGATGTCACTTACGAGGCTGTCTACGCCATACCATCTAATTTAATGTCAGGTCCGTATACAGAAATGGTCGGCTCTCTCATCACGCCTATTTTCAAAGCCCACAGAGATGATTAGCCGGGGTTCTCAAGACTGTTTCACCCGTCATCAGAGTAGAAATCTTGTTAATCTGTCTCAAGAACAGTAAAAACACAAAAACACTCTTAAAAACCCCGTCACTTCAACTAGAGCCGTTTGAATATAGTGGAGATGTGGTACAGAAGTGTTTTAGAATATAGATCTAAAACATCTGATACCTTCAAATTAAAGATTGCATGGAATGAACAATGCTGCCATCTGTCTTCAAAAACTAAACTGGCAATGTAGACGACGTAATTTGAAATAAATAAGCCAAAACTTCATGGACTAAAATTTGCATGAAAGGAAAAAAATCCCTACGTCTTTAAAAACTGGGCTTCTGTCTCCACTCTTTACCTCACTCTACACTCCACATCCGCCTACTTATTGTTCTTTCAGCCTCACTCCCTCCCTCCATACCCTTATCTAACCATCACTACACGTAAAGTTAGAAGCATCCCCTAACCACTACCCTCATCTGCCCATCGTCTAGTCCTTCCCCTCCACCCTTCAGGCCTCCCATCAAGACCACGCCACGCCTGACATGACCAGAAGGGAGTCTTTCCCCACAACATCGAAAGTAAATAAAAAGAGAGCCTGGCCTGGTCGCCCTCCACCCTGACGCGAAATCCACAAAATACATGGCACTGGATTTGACGGAGAGAGGGAGACGCAAGGGTCCGAGGGGAAGGGAGATAAGGAAGGGAGGTGAGGAGGGGAGATAGGAAGGAAGGGGAGATGTGGAGAGTGAAGGGAAGGACTACGAAAAGAGGACGAGGTCGGAGGAAACAGGAAGGAAGAATGGTAAGTGATAACACACACACACACACACACACACACACACACACACACACACACACACACACACACACACACACACGAGCCTCATCTATATCACATTCACTGCATGACATTCCTTCCTCGCATCTCTCCAGCCTCGCCCTTCGCTCTCCTAAATTATACCCAAACCCCACGACATCAGGACGTCCAGCCACTCCCAATATCCTCCCTCCCATCTGTCATCTATGCCTGAGCGCCCCGCGGCCCCGTTGGCGTCATCTTAACGCACCACACGAGCGTCACGTCTCTCGTCCCGCCACCGTGAGACTCCATAATGATACCAGTGTTTAGATAAGGTGAGAGTGAGTACCCGAGTCTCTGTTTTTGAGGGTTTTATTGATTGTTTTTGTATTATTCCAAAGTTGAGGCGTAATATTGGCCTATAGTACTCACGTTAATTGTGACAGACTCTTCCTAAGATAAATGATTGACTGTCTTATTTTGTATTATTCCGCGGTATATTCTTACATACACTCCACACAGCATTCTTTATTTTCTGTCAGATTAAGGTAAACACAGGATATTGTGAACCATTATTAAAGATAGCACTATTTTTTCTTATTTACGAGTATCTTCCTTTTTTGCACTATTTGATGTTTTTGATTAATACAAAACAAGACATGACGAACAGTATTGCCTTTTAAATCTTACAAAATAAAAACACTGAATTATTCTCATATATCACCCTTTTTACCGCTATTTAATCCGCTGTCACTTTCTCGTAATATAAAACAAGACATTACGAGCCACTATGCCTTCTAAATCTTGCAAAAAAAAAAATAAATAAAATAAAAAAACACTAAGTTATTCTCATATATCTCCCGTTTTAGCACTGTTTAAACCTGTGTCATTTCCTCTTAGTATAAAACAAGACATTACGAGAAACTACTGGGGTTAGCAGAGTCCCCACGGCCTCCAGTAGTGTATCTCCAGACAGCGCCAAGCACCGCCGCGTCCTGAGCCAAATTGCTCCCAGGTCCAGGGCGGTCCAAGGCGAGGCAACACGTCACCTTGAGATATTGTTGGCAAAGTGGGGAGCGTGATACTCCTCTGACCCTATCTCACCCTGTCCCATTCTCCCCTGCCTCCCTCTCCTCCCTCCCTCTCACCCTATCTCATTGTGTCCTCCCTTCCTTCCTTCCTTTCCCTTCCCCTGATACTCTCTTGCTAAAATCAGTATTCGAGACGTCGTGTTCTCTTATCAGGACGATTTTCAAAGGCCACAGAGCTGATTAGTCTGGCTCTCAAGAGTGTTTTCTCCTTCACTTATTGGATAATCCTTGTTGAATTACCAATGAAGTCACGGAAACACTTGAGAACCACATTCATTTCCACTATAATCTGTTAAAAGTCACGATAAAATGCTGAAACGTTTGGAGATATATTTCCAAGCCCCATTCTTCCTCCCCCTTCCCTCCTTCCCTCCCTTGTACAGTGCCAGGCCCTCCAGCCATTCCTCCCATGCTCAGAGTGCCAAGTGCCCCTCGTATTCACCTCCCTATCATGCCAATTTCCCCCCTTTCTCCTAGTGCCACGGGGAAGTCTCGGGCAGCGGCACTCCCCAGGGACAAGGTAAGACGCAGGTAAGGAACACGTGAGCCCATTGTTTGTTAGTGTAAGGAGAACCATTACCTGGATTATACCTGAGGGAGCGCGGCTGAGGTGATGAGGCGGGAAGGACGCAGAGGAGAGAAGGAAGGGGAAGGTGATTGTGGTCATGTTGCGGGGAGGATAAAGGTTTACTAAAGGGTTGTTAAGGGTGACTGTACAAAAAAAAAAGGGAAGATAAAGGATGTTGTTGGGAATGTAAAGTTAAAATGTTGTAAAGGATGACTGCACAAAGAAGGGAATAAAGGACGTTTGTTTCCAAGTGGAAAAAGATTTACCAAAGTGTTGTACAAGAGGGAAACATAAGGTAATGCTGGAAGCGAAAAGATGGACTAAAGGTCAGTAAAGGGCGGCATTGTAGTGTGGTATAAAGGGTGTTACTAGAAGACCAATAAAGGCTAACTGTAAAAAGAAAAGTTAAAGATCCCGCTGGGTAAGTAAACAATATAAAGGTGTTTTAAAGAAGCTAAAATAAAGCTAAGAACACTGTCTTTATTGCTATGGGAGTCCTCTGTTGACATTTACTGTAACAAATTGTTTGCATGTACACAGAAAAAAAAAAGAAAGAGGGAGAAGGAGAGAGAGAGAGAGAGAGAGAGAGAGAGAGAGAGAGAGAGAGAGAGAGAGAGAGAGAGAGAGAGAGAGAGAGAGAGGTTAGTTTTGTCTATTCTAAGCAATACAAAATAAGAGACTAGAGAGAAAAAAATAAAAGGATAACTGAACAAAGAAGATAAATAGTGAATTACAGTATTACAAACTAAAGTTACGCATATACACTAAAGACCGGTATTTTTACGATAAAACGAGAGGGTAGATGGATAAGGCGCAGAATATAGACTGTAAGTGTGGGCGTCAAGGATGGAGGGAGAGAGAAAAGAGGACGGAAAGAGGACATAAAGACGCACCAATACACGAAACGCAGGAGGAACATGGAATACTAAGGGAAGAGGACGAAACTTATGAAATGAGACGAAGAAAATTCAAACCCAAATCAAAGAGAAGAGACGAGATGGAGATGCAGAACAATGGGGAAGAGAGAGAAAAGAGCACAGAAAAAGGACACAAAGACTCACAAACACACGAAACGCAGAAGAAAAAAATGGAAACTTATGAAAGGAAACGAAGAAAACTCAAACCCAAATCAAAGGGAAGAGACGAGACTGAGATGCAGGCCAATGAAGGGGGAGGCATCAGCTGGCTCAGGAAACGAAGGGAATGAGAGAAGTTTGATAAAAGAATAGGAAACGAAAATGAGGAGGAACCAAGGAGCCAGATGAATGACTTGGCTTATGAATAGGAAAACAAAACACTGGTTGGTCTTAATATTAGACTAACAACGTGGGATTTCCTGCGCCATTCACGCGTGTCTCTGGCAACACTACATGCAAACAGGTAAGAAAAAGAGCAGGTGTGAGCCGGAACTAAATTGACACACCGCTAAAAATAGTAGTATCTTCTTCGCCTCCTGCGTGTCTGAGAGAGAGAGAGAGAGAGAGAGAGAGAGAGAGAGAGAGAGAGAGAGAGAGAGAGAGAGAGAGAGAGAGAGAGAGAGAGAGAGAGAGAGAGAGTATATACGAAATACAAAAATAAAATTATATCTATGAAAAAAATCAAATCAAATGGTCGTTTTTCCCTTAAAATTTCAACAAATTTTTTTTTTTTTTGAAGATGGATTTCACTTTTTTTTATCTGAACTGCCGCTACAGAGAGAGAGAGAGAGAGAGAGAGAGAGAGAGAGAGAGAGAGAGAGAGAGAGAGAGAGAGAGAGAGAGAGAGAGAGAGAGAGAGAGAGAGAGAGAGAGAGAGATTGCATCCTTACAGTACAACAGGACCAGAGTGCGTGAGGCATTTGGGAACAAACAGGATGGAAATGTTAGGAATGAGCATTTTACAACCCTCTGCTATGACTCGCCGCGAACATTATTCAGTAAACACATCAAGTCTTCGTGATATCTGATTTGCCTACTGGTTATACGTGTTTCTTTCTTCCCAGATGTAATATAATCCCAGTGAGGCGAAGGTAGTGACGGGAGGAAACACAGGTTGATTCAGCAGTACTTTATTGTGTAACGTGTCTGCTGCTGCCTTCGTCGCCTTCTTCAGAGAGTATATAGAATAGAAGACGTGGTGAATTTTACAAGTACACTGTCTTTATTGCTATGGGAGCCCTCTGTTGACATTCACTGTAAGAAATTGTTCGCATGTACACCGAAAAAAAAAAAAAAAGAGGGAGAAGGAGAGAGAGAGATTAGTTTTGTCTATTCTAAGCAATAAAATATAAGACTAGAGCAAAAAAATAAATGTATAAAGAGTTGGTGGAGTATTTAAGAGACTGAAAAGAAAAATCTAAAAACCTGTACGTAATTATAGGTAGAAAGAGTGAAAGAGTGGAAAGTTAAGAAGGCAAGAGAATAAAGTACTTGTTGTTCTCTTCGTTGTTCCTCTTGCCGCCACATTCCGATCATTCGTATACGCGCTGACTTGCTTGATTTTTTTGCAGTACTGCGGTGGTAGGAATGAGTACCCGGATACAGCAGGCAGAGGCACGTAGTGATTCCCGTGTGATAAATCCACCGTGCCTACCGCCTCCAGACCTCCGCTGCTGTCTCCCCGTTACTGCCTCACCGCCGCCCCGCCACCGCCGCCCCGCCACCGCCACCGCCACTGCCTCACCGTCATGTCCGGATGCTAAGTTTTTGGTAATGTTATGTTATTTTCTTAAGCGCATTAAGGTATAGTCTCCTAGCTCGTTTTATAAAGTTTATCTACTTACATTTTGCTTATTTATTTATCTACTCTTTTTTTTTGGGGGGGGAAGAGGATAGTTGCTAGTTTAGATATTTGATTTTTTTTTCTTTTTTTTTATAATTTCATGTATAAAGAAATGTTTTAGAAAATTTGTAGCTCTTTAGTTTTAACTTAATTAGCTAAACCAGAATTCGTTTCATATTTTTTTTTGTTTTTTTTATTTAACCATATCAGTTATATTGTAACAGTTTCTTTCTACTACTACTACTTCTACTACTACTACTACTATTACTACTACTACTATTACTATTCCTCCTCCTCCTCCTCCTCCTCCTCCTCCTCCTCCTCCTCCTCCTCCCCCTCCCCCTCCTCTTCCTCTTACTACTACTACTACTACTACGACTACCACTTATACTACTACTACTATTACTACTACTACTACTACTACTACTACTACTACTACTACTACTACTACTACTACTACTACCACTAACTGCTACTACAATCACAACCACCACCACCACCTCCACCACCACCACCACCACCATTAACGCTATTACCACTACTAAAATAATAATATCAGTGAAAATAAGAGGGCGGTGACAAGGAAGACGAAGCAGCAACACCACAGTTCCCAGGCGGGGGGGCAAGACTCGTACCCCACACGTTCACCTCCTCGTGCCTTCACCATTTTGTAATAACGTTCAGAGGCGCCATTACTGAGAACTCCTTTTTTCATACTTGACTTAATACTTCGCAATTACCTTTCACGTACTCGTAGTAAATTAAGAAATTACTACAGAAATTACTACACCTTCCGGAGCAGCAATAGCACTCCTTCTCCTCCTCCTCCTCCTCCTCTTCCTCCTCCTCCTCCTCTTCCTCCTCCTCCTCCTCCAATTCACCTGTCATTTTCCATCTTCATTGCAAAGAGGAAAGTTAAAAAACAATATAAATTACTGACATATTTACGGCGGAGGCTTGACGTGGCGTAATCTAGAGGTGGCAAAGAGGGAATGTTACCAGCTAAGGGCGGATACCTATGACTGTCATGAGGTGCTCGTGGGATGTGGCAACTGTGCTTGGTGGCGGTGGTGGTGGTGGTGGTAGACTGACAAGAATGAGACATAAATAGAGAAGAATTGATTGCTGAAAATAATGTGGGAGAGAAAACGGGAACAAAAAAGAGGGAGAAGAAAGAAAGGAAGGAAGAATTACTGAAGAGAATGAAAGAAGATGAAGGGAGAAGGAGGAGAAGGAGGAGGAAGAGGAAGAGGAAAGAAGAGTAACTAAAACAGTCCAGCCAAAACAACTTCCAGAGACAGTTCACACCATTACCTCCATCATCTCTGTGGGGGGAAGGGAGGGGCTGGAGTGCCTCTCTCTCTCTCTCTCTCTCTCTCTCTCTCTCTCTCTCTCTCTCTCTCTCTCTCCGGTAATTCTTCTGGTGGAGACATTTTGGTGCTGCAGGTGGTGCTCGTGGTGGTAGATGGCAGCACCACCACCATCACCACCACCACCACCACCAACGTCATCATCACCAACCAGTCACACTTTTGCGATGTCTCAAGACGTCACCACTGGGCCGTACGCGACTTCCTTCTTGGTTCAATTAGACGCACACACACACACACACACACACACACACACACACACACACACACACACACACACACACACACACACACACACACACACCACCACCACCACCACCACCACCACCACCACCACCACCAGCAATGAAGAAGAAACTACCCCATCATTCTTCATTTCCTTTCATCCTTCTTTTCACCCATAAATTCTCCTCCTCACAAGGACATCTCCACCCGTGTCATTCTCACCCATCACCATCTCATCACCACCAATTAACCTCACCACAACGAGACCCGGAACTATGAGGGCCTGACTGCGTGATGGACAACCTCAGCGTAGTTCATATATCCGGATTGAGCTAGGAGAGGGTTGGTAGGGTATAAGGGGAGGGAAGGCCGCGAGGGAGGAAGGGGGAAGAGGAGGGGAGAATAAAATCAGTAGGTAATAAGAAAGAAGAGAAAGTAAGGAATGAGAGAAGAACAGATGGGTGACGAAAATTATGTTTCTTATTTGTGCTACGGAAGGAGAATGACAAGGAGTAGAAGAAAAAGAGGAAGGAGGAGAAAAGAGGGATAATGTCAACAAAAGGAGGGAATGAAAGACGAGAAAAGAACAGCAAATGATTAAAAAATAAACGTTTCTTAAGCTGTGGTACGAAGGGGTAGGATACGAAGGAAGGGAAAGACGATAGGAAAAGATGATGGGAAGGAAGATGAGAAGGAGGAAGGAAGGGAAGGAATGAGAGACGAAAAGACAAGTAATAGAAAAAAATGTTTATGTTGTGCTATGGATTGGGTAGAATATGAAGGAAGGAAAGGAGAAGGAAAGTAGGAATGGAGAGTAGGATCGATAAGAGGAAGGGAGGAAGGGAAGAAGAGAGCTGATAGGTGATATGTTTCCCAAGTGGCCAGGAATTAATTTTACATTTAAATATAGGTAAATTTGACAGGAAAATAAGTGGAAGGTATTAATTTTGATGTGGAGTGTATTGTATCTGTGGTGGATATACGTGGTGGTATGTGATGTAATGTGGTGTTTGTGTGATGTGGTGCCGTGTGGACTGACAGAGTGGTGCTGTGGTGCTATGTGTGGTGTGCTGTGGTATACTATGTGGTGTTATGTGGTATAGTGTGGCTTGGCTGAGTGGTGTGGCAAGGCTGAGTGATATCATGGTGTTGTGCGGTGTGGTATCGAATGAAATGGTGTGGTGTGGTGTGGTGGTGTGGTGTGGCTGAATGATACGGTGTGGTATAGCGTAGTGTAGAGTGGTGTGGTATTACAGGGTGTGTGGTGGTGTGGTAGTGTGGTGTTGCAGGGCGTGGTGTGGTAGTGATGCACTGAGGCGCGTGGTGTTGTGGTGTTGTGGTGTGGTGGTGTGGTGTGTGGTGCTGCAGGGCGTGGTGTGGTGTGTGGCGCTGCAGGGCGTGGTGCTGTGGTGTGGAGCAGCGCGGTAAATAGAGGGTGGTATTTTTTCATTGCGTCTGGATCATGACAACATTCACACAATCATCTCATTTTCACTCCTTTCTCTCCATCCCACACTTGCACCTCTATCCTCCTCCTCCTCCTCCTCCTCCTCCTCCTCCTCCTCCTCCTCCTCCTGGTACTCTTCTTCCTCTTACTCCTCTCGTTCTTTTATTTTTTTTTCTCTTGTGCTTAGTTTCTTCCTTCTATTCCTCCTCTTTCATCTCATCCTCTTCTTTTTCTTCTCCTCTTTCTTTTCCTACTCCTTCTCCTCTTCCTCCCCAATCTCCTGGTGGGGCTCCTTCTCTTTTTGCCCCTATTCCTCCTCCTCTTTTTCTCTTGTACTCTTCTTTCTCTTCTTCCTCAACCTATTCCTTTTCTTCCTCCTCTTCTTTCTCTCCTGCTGCTACTCTTCCTCTTCTTTATCTTACTCCTCCTCGTCCTCTTCCTTCTATTCCTCCTCTTTCACATCATCTTCTTCCTTCTTTTCCTCTTCCTCTTCCTCCCACTACTCCTCTTCCTCTCCTTTCTCGCACTCCTCCTCCTATTTCTACTCCTCTTCTTCAAACAGCCCCGTAAGAAGAAACAAGTCTCTTCCTCCTCCTCCTCCTCCTTCTCCTCCTCCTCCTCTAAGAACAAGCTATTATTTTCTCAGTCATAGAAGAATTACACGAGCCCACGACGAAACGGTTGCCTGAAGTAAGGAAAACCATCTCTCCAGTCTCCTCTTCTCTCCCTCTTTTCCTCCAATTCCTTCAGGTTGAGAGTAAATATGTAAATTTTCCTCCTTCTTCCTGACGTTGATGTGGCGTGGGAGGAGGAGGAGGAGGAGGAGGAGGAGGAGGTGATAGGAAACAGATGAGAAAGTGAACATTATATATGACAGAGAGAGAGAGAGAGAGAGAGAGAGAGAGAGAGAGAGAGAGAGAGAGAGAGAGAGAGAGAGAGAGAGAGAGAGAGAGAGAGAGAGAGAGAGAGAGGTAAAATGAAATGGAAAAATAAGATCTAGTGGTTGTTTTCCTCTTAAGAAACTCAACGAATTGGTTTTCTGAAAGTGGATTTCATTTTTATACCTGAATTGAGACGAGAGACAGAGAGAGAGAGAGAGAGAGAGAGAGAGAGAGAGAGAGAGAGAGAGAGAGAGAGAGAGAGAGAGAGAGAGAGAGAGGAAACGAGAACTAAGCATTATTAAAACAAACTATGACCAAACTCTCATGATAAATAATAATTAGTTGCACTTCAAAAGACAGGAAGCCGAGTCCACTGAGGTGATTAGAGACAGAAAATATTGCGCCGCGGAAGGAAGAAGCAAGTCCACCATTAGCAAAGTAACCAAAGGAATTTACGTTCGCAGCAACAAGCAAGACCAGAGATACTTAGTAATTTTAACATAGCTTTCTTCCCACATAAATCATATAATAACATGCGTGGCTTTGTTTCAGAGAGAGAGAGAGAGAGAGAGAGAGAGAGAGAGAGAGAGAGAGAGAGAGAGAGAGAGAGAGAGAGAATGTATTTACGTTCAATAAGCTCACGTATTATCTGCAATTTTAGCGATACATGATATCAATAGAAATATAGGTAAATGTCAAATAAACCTCATAGAAAACGTACGAAACTTCTACACATTTTCTGACTTTAAAGGGGATGCTATTTTAAAACAGCAAACATTATTCCCCGACACTTCCCATGTGAGTAGAGAGAGAGAGAGAGAGAGAGAGAGAGAGAGAGAGAGAGAGAGAGAGAGAGAGAGAGAGAGAGAGAGAGAGAGAGAGAGAGAGAGAGAGAGAGAGAGAGAGAGAGAGAGAGAGAATGGATAAAAGAGAAAAGGAAAGGAGGAAGAGAGGGAGAATAAAAGTAAGTAGCATATTGTCCCTTACTGTCTGTCTGTCTGTCTGTTTGTGCAAATTACCGCCACACGGCAAGAAAACAGCATAGTCCTCCCTTCTTCTCCTAAAAATAAATACGTAAATAAAATAAAAAGCAAATGAGAAGATGAAAAAAGAAAGAAAAGGAGGAGGAGGAGGAGGAGGAGGAGGAGGAGGAGGAGGAGGAGGAGGAAGAGGGGGATGAGAAGGTATAAGTCAACAAGTAAGTTTTCCTTCAGTTATTTACCAAGACCTTCCTTATCCCTCAGAGTCTCGGCTTCTTTCTTCCCTTCCTCACATCCCACACCTTTCTCAGGTATCCCCACTCCTATTAATTCTCTCTCTCTCTCTCTCTCTCTCTCTCTCTCTCTCTCTCTCTCTCTCTCTCTCTCTCTCTCTCTCTCTCTCTCTCTCTCTCTCTCTCTCTCTCTCTCTCTCTCTCTCTCTCTCATATCCAAGCACTCCAAACAAGTAAATATTTCATAAGTTTGGCAGTGTTGTGATATCCTAAAATACACGATATCCTCTCTCTCTCTCTCTCTCTCTCTCTCTCTCTCTCTCTCTCTCTCTCTCTCTCTCTCTCTCTCTCTCTCTCTCTCTCTCTCTCTCTCTCCCCAGCCAGAGTACAGATCAGATTCCACCTTCGCCCTCACTACTTCCTCAGTTTTCCATGCTAATAATCTTCATGTTCCTCTGTCCTCGCTTCCCTTTTAGTCTTTACTCTCAACTTTTTCAATGCTAGACTTTGCTCGTACTCTCCTACAATTTTTGGACGCTTATTTTTGCACTAGTTTCGTAAATCGTTTTGTAGACTTGGGAAAATTTACGTAATATTTTATTTTTCTTCTTTTTTTTTTTGTATGTGTGTGTTTATTATCTCGTTCTCTATCATATAGTTCCCTGAGTCCTTCGTATTTCTTATTTTACA
>NC_087174.1:18630607-18638107 GCF_035594125.1 Scylla paramamosain | reverse complement strand
GTTGATGTGATGTGATGTGATCTCTCTCTCTCTCTCTCTCTCTCTCTCTCTCTCTCTCTCTCTCTCTCTCTCTCTCTCTCTCTCTCTCTCTCTCTCTCTCTCTCTCTCTCTCTCTCTCTCTCACTGTCAACATGGAGAAAAGAGAGGAAGGGAAGGAAAAGTCTCTCTCTCTCTCTCTCTCTCTCTCTCTCTCTCTCTCTCTCTCTCTCTCTCTCTCTCTCTCTCTCTCTCTCTCTCTCTAAAATGGTCTCTATCCTCCCCTCCACTCCTCCTACCACCACCACCACCACCATCACCACCACCGTGTCCACAAAACATCACGGCCCTTAACAAGTTTATCTCGTTCTAGGGGGACACACACACACACACACACACACACACACACACACACACACACACACACACACACACACACACACAGCCACCACTCACTCAATTTGCCACAAACCTGTTTTTTTCCTCCCTGGATAGGTAAACCTGGACGGAGAGGAACAAATGGTGTGGACAAAAGGGAAAGTTTGTCAGGGAAGTTCCTGTCTGTTTTTTTCCTGAGTTTTTCCCCCTCCACCTCTCCACTTGTCCTGTAGCTTCTATGTAAATTTCGCTGGAGTAAATTCCACACACGAAGATTCCCTTACGAAAATTTTTCTTAAAGTAATTCTCTACTGATAAATTCTCCAAATCTAACCCAGGTACTCGTGTAACATAACATAACATAACAACCTAACTTACCCTAAACCAATCTAACACTACCTAACCTAATTCAACACAACCCGGCTCACCCTAAACCAATCCTATCCAATCCTAACAAAACTTAAACCAACCAAACCCGATTTAACCTCAATTAACGTAAACTTACTTAACTAACCCAACCCAGTCCAGCGTAACCTAATCCATCCTAACTTAATCAAAGCCAGCCGAACCTAACCAAATCTACCCTAACCTAACCAGCCCTAATGTAATCTAATTTGAGCAAACACAAAAACGCTAACCTAATCTAACCTAATCCAACTTAACATAGTCTAACCCAACCTAACCAAACAAAATTAATTCAGGAAGCAATTACTTTTGATAAGAAATATTGTGGATTTAATATACGTGAGAGCAAAAAATACGATATATAACCTTCAACACACAAGACTTAACGAAAAGAAACACAACTGAGCCATAATTACAGCGAACTTTTATCTCCCTGCCTTGGTTCACGGCTAAAAGAATCTAATTACCATCACCAAACATAGCAAACACTAATAGTTTTCTCCCCACCTTCCCTCGCCCTCAGCTGCTCATGGCGTCGGTTAGAGGAGAAAACAACGTGTAATCCGACAGAGTTATTTGCTGACCTAACTAACTGTAAGGCGCGTGCAGCGGTTCACTTCACGCATTGCCCCTTTTTGAATTGTATGGTCGGATGGCTGCATGGCTCGCAGGCAGGAGCGACGGGCTGGCGAACGGGCTGGCTTTCAGGATGGTTGGATGGATGGTTGGATGGACTGATGATGAATGGATGGATGAATGGATGGTTATTTGGCTAAATGACCGGTTGAGTGAATGATTGATTGGATGGTTGATTGAATAGTTAATTGGGTGAATGAGTGGGTGAGTGAATGAATGATTGACTGAATAATTGGCTGGATGGCTAGATGGATAAGTGACTGGGTGAGTAAATGGCTACATGAATGACTAGTTAGCTGACTGACTAACTGACTGAAAAACTGACAAACTACAACTATGTTTGACTGACTACATAAACGACTGTATGGCTAACTGAATAACTCTCTGACTATTAGCTAACCGGTATTTGATTGCTGACTGATTGCCTGGAAGATAGAAACGCTCCGTGGCTGAGAGCAAGTGGCTGTGGCTGCGTAGTTAGTTGTCTGGCTGGCTGAATGTCTGGCGAGCTGAGTACCTGCGTGTCTGGGTTACTGGCGGGGGTGAGGCTGGCTGGCTAACTAAGGGGGTATGTTTACTCTAAGTGCTGATTGGATGTGCTGGCTATCTATGCTGAATGTCCTCACCGGCACTGTTGTCCGGCGGGATGGCTCTTGTGTCCAGACTCGCCCGCTGCTGTGTGTGTGTTGCTTCCCTAGGGTGTCTGAGTGCCTCCTTGTCTGTCTGTCTGTTTGTCTTTCCAAATTTGTAGTCTTTGGTTTTCGTCAGGGCTATTTTCAAAGGCCATAGAGATGATTGTTTGCATTATGATGATTTTTAAAGGCCACAGAGATGCTAGATCGTGTTGTAAATGGCGTTTCTTTCCATTTCCACTGCCTGTCTAGTTCCGTAATCTCAAAGAACACAGAGATTATTAGTTGTGTTCTCTTTTGTTTTGTTTTTTCCCATTTTTTTCCTCTGTCTATCTAGCACCCTTATTCTTACACGCTTTTTTTTTCATTAATATTATTTTCGAAGATTACAAAGACGATTAGTTGAATTTTCATTGATGTTTTTTCCTTAATTTTTTCTCTGTCTTTTTTTTAAACCCGTAGTTTTAAACGCTTTGGTTTTCATTAGTATTGTTTTTAAAGGCCACGGAGATTAGTCGGATTTTCATTGGTGTTTTCCAAGTGATAATGCAGAATTCTTGTTAAAATACCACTGGAATCACGAAAAGATTCTTTAAAACCCTCATTACTTCCACCAGAGCGTGTTGAAATTAGCAGAGATGAGACCCCCAAAGATTTAAGAAAGCAGATACGAGACACTGATTGATGTAAGTAAATGAACATATAAATAAGGAACCACAACAAGTTAAGTCTAAGGTGACTCTTCCCTCTCGTCTTTAAAAAGGTGCCCAGCCTCTCACCTTTAAAAAAAATACTCTACAGCGACTTGCGTAGACTCAAGGCACCTTACCTTTTTTACTTCCCCTCATATCCTTATTCTCTTCCTTCCATCCACTCTGAACCTTCCCACACGCATCTTTCACCTTCTTCCACTCCGCACTCCATCCCCAACCCACCTCTTTCACTCTTCCTAATTCTGTTCCTTCCATTCGCCCTAAACTCTCCCCAGCACATCCTATATCTTTATCCATTTCCCGCGCCGCCTCCTCCGCCCACCACAGCCTCTCAGCACCAGCGAGTATCGTCCCCCGGCACCTCACAGCACCACAGTGCCGCTAAATCTCACACCTACTTTACGACCGACTAACTTTTTATTTTCTTCGCGTGATGGCGCAAAATTCGAGTCACCAGAATAGTTTAGGAACAAAGGGACACACCAGCCTCACCCTCACCCTCCCTGCCAGCCTCCCTGCCTCCCTCCGATCCCCGCACTGTCAAAAACACAATTACTTTTCCTCTCAACGGAGACCGAATTATGCGAGGAAATAGTCGGCCGGTGAGGGAATGTGGCCATCCCGTCATCGCGAAACGGAAAATTGAATTAGCAGCAACACGCGAACCACGCCTCGCCGCTCTGAAAATAGAGCAACGTGCGTCTGGCAGGAGAAAGACCGGCCGTGGGAGACTGGCGGAGGCTGGGATACAAAGGAGGAGAGGGAGGAACGGTAACTGAGGAGAGGAGGTAGGCACACAGAGGACAGTTATAGCATGGGACACTGGAGGCTGTATTATACGTCCTGACAATACGAGTAAACATCAGCAAACATCAAGGAATCTCCACTATAGACCAGTATCTGTATCTTCCTTTTATTTGTTGTCCATTTTCTCTACGTATGGCTGAGCAGTGGAGACTTTACCGTATCTTGCACTTTTATTAGACAAGTACCGCGTCTTTAGAAGTGAGTGCCGGCCATCAGGAGCTCAGGGATAGCGTGTGTGTGTGCGTGGTGTGTGTGTGTGTGTGTGTGTGTGTGTGTGTGTGTGTGTGTGTGTGTGTGTGTGTGTGTGTGAGCGCTTCAGCTTCGTCAAAAATGCATAGACTTACAGCACCTTTGAGACCAGGGATGACCCCACCTTCGCAACGCTCCCCTACCAAGACGCGCCACACACACACACACACACACACACACATAGGCTAGGACGCGTGGGTCGAGGCAGCTTCAGCGCGCTACCACACAGACATCGCAATAAACAAGAGCACCACCGCAGCACTGAGCACCATAAAGAGAGGTGGTGATGGCGCTCAGGCTTGCTCGGACGCTGGGCAGGCTGGTGTATTTCCTTAGTGTTCAATGCGGCATGTGGGACGCGACCGCTAGCTTGGTAAGGGTTATATTTAGTTTTAATGAAATCCTTTACCATAAGAGGCTTTGCGCGAGGAATTACTCTTGTCCCGAACAGAGAACTGCACTGACAAATCCTCAACTTGTATGAGCCTCAGTTTCAATTCAATTTCCCGCCAGTGAGTCGCAATACTGTTACATGTTGCGGCGAGGTAATGAGTAATGTTTAATGCCTGTTATTTCCTTCCGTCGACTGCAAATCTTACTGGTATGTTATAATTTAAGGTATATTTAACTTTATGGTTCATTTACCCCAATAAGTCATGTCAGTGTGAAAATGTTAAAGTATTTCATTAGATTTTGTGCGTAATGTTTAGCGCTTCTTATTTAGCTTCCATCGCCTGGGAATCGTGGCACTCGCAAGTCATAATTTAAGGTGTCTTTAACTCTGTAGTTCAGTTACCCCAATAAGTTATGCCGCTATGAAAATGTTAAGATTCTCCATTTCATTTTGTGGGATTTTATATAAGGGAAACTGTACTGTGTGTGTGTGTGTGTGTGTGTGTGTGTGGGTGTGTGTGTGTGTGTGTGTGTGTGTGTGTGTGTGTGTGTGTGTGTGTGTGTGTGTGTGTGTGTGTGTAGGAATGTATTTTTACGGGAATATGTTTTTTATGGGAAGGGAATACTCATTTAAGTGAGTCTTATTAGTTTGTCAGTAGTGAAAGTTTCGTTTTTGTAATATTATCCAGATTACTTGTTCAGTATGTTTAGCACAAGGTTTAGAAAAGTAAGTACACATTAATAATTTCTTGCCTGTAATGCTTGGATATGAACAGTTGACCCTGAAAGTAGTGTCTTATTTTGTAACACGTTAAAAGATTTCGTGATATTATTTATTACAACTGTACCTTCGCTAGCACAGGATAAACAATGTTGGTCAGTTACACACTGACACGAACAAACTTCAAGACATTATTTTTTAAAACAACAGTAACTTCACTAGAACGAGAATAACATCGATCCCTTACATACGTGTAATAATTTACTAAAAAAAATAAATAAATAAATAAAAATAAAAAACATGCAGTCGTTGTCTTAAGAGTCAGCCACATCCTACAAAAACGTTAAAAAAAACATCACTACACTTCGTGACACTATCCTCGCGACAACAGTACCCTCACTAACACAGCCAGAATAACCCGAATCAACATCACTCGTACCAGTGGCGGCGGCGTCAGCGTCCCGCACAGGCCGTGGTCCACCCGTAAGTCTTGTCTGATCCAATTAACTTGATAGGTAAGCTTCGCCCCATTGCACCCAGCGAACATCAGTCAAATATATTCGCCCCCAGACAGTCACTAATCACGAGCCGGGCAGGGGAGGCAGGGCGGGGCTCGCACCGTTGATTAACCAATGACATGACCACAAGGGGGAGGCGAGGTGTTTATTCATCAAGTTAACCTGAACTGACCACCGCCAGATTGTGTGTGTGTGTGTGTGTGTGTGTGTGTGAGAGAGAGAGAGAGAGAGAGAGAGAGAGAGAGAGAGGAGAGAGAGAGAGAGAGAGAGAGAGAGAGAGAGAGAGAGAGAGAGAGAGAGTGTGTGTGTGTGTGTGTGTGTGTGTGTGTGTGTGTGTGTGTGTGTGTGTGTGTGTGTGTCTGTATGTTGTCCAGAACAGTCCGTAGCGTTGACAACGAAAAAAAAAAAATCATAAAACATAAAAAAAAAAAGGGCTTGACAGCAGATTGCCACCAAGGAGAAAGCACACTCAATAAATTTGCAGGAATGTCCACAGAATTTCACTTTGCACAGAACAGAGAGAGAGAGAGAGAGAGAGAGAGAGAGAGAGAGAGAGAGAGAGAGAGAGAGAGAGAGAGAGATGAGGGTTAACACACTATCTGCACACGTCAACAACTGCCCGCAATGTTACCTCCCCTCCTTCCCTCCTTCCTTCCTTCTCTCCACTCCTCCATTGCTCTCTCTCCCCTTCTCTCTACAACCTCTCTCCCCATTAAATCTACAATATTTCCTCCACTTTCCTTCCACAAGTCTCCATTTCTCTCTACTCCTTTCCTCACTCTTTTTTATCACTCCTCTCTTACCTCTCTTCCTCTCACCCTCTCTCCCTCCCTCCCTCCCTCTCTCCTTCCCTCCTACTCCTCCTCCTCCCTTTCAGTCATTCCTTTATCGCTATTATTTATTATTATTATTATTATTATTATTATTATTATTATTATTATTATTATTATTATTATTATTATTATTGTTATTATTACTACTATTGTTATTATTATTATTATTATTATTATTATTATTATTATTATTATTATCATTATCATTATTATTAGTAGTAGTAGTAGTAGTAGTAGTAGTAGTAGTAGTAGTAGTAGTAGTAGTACTGTCACTATCATCATCATCATCATCACTAACATATTTCTGTGCCTAACTACTACTATTGCTACTACTAATAGTACTATTTAGTACTATTACCACTTAGTGCGTATGAGACCTCGTAGTAGTAGTAGTAGTAGTAGTAGTAGTAGTAGTAGTAGTAGTAGTAGTAGTAGTAGTAGTAGTAGTTTTGGAGATACGCCCAACATTCGTGACCTTTCCTAACCTCTAATCCTTCTGATTATGCTGTTACCCTCTCTCTCCGCTGGGCTCCTCCGATCACAATCTCATATCTGTATCTTCTCCTATTGCTCCAAACCCTCCTCAGGATCCCCCTAAGAGGAGGCGCCTCTGGCGTTTTGCCTCTGCTATTTTGGGGGACCTGAGGAGGTATTTTGCTGATTTTCCTTGGAATGACTACTGCTTCCGTGTCAGAGACCCGTCTCTGTGTGCCGAACGCATAAAAGAAGTGATAGTGTCTGGCATGGAGACGTACATTCCTCACTCTTTTTCTTGACCTAAATCTTCCAAAACTTGGTTTGGCTATACATGATAGAGAGGTGGCCTAGAAAAGGTACTTAAGCCTTCTATCACTAGAATTTCATGCGCGCTTTATTTCTGCCTGAAACCATGCCAAGTCTGTTCTCCAACTAGCCAAAAACTTCTTCATTGACAGAAAGTGTCAAAATCCTTCAAGATCTAACTCCCCTCGTGACTTCTGGCATCTAGCCAAAAACATCTCCAATAACTTTGCTTCTCCTTCTTTTCCTCCTTTATTTCAACCAGATGGCACCACTGCTATCACATCTGTCTCTAAAGCTGAACTCTTCGCTCAGACCTTTGCTAAAAACTCTACCTTAGACGATTTCAGGGTTTATTCCTCCCTCTCCTCCACCCTCTGACTACTTCATGCTATCCATTAAAATCCTTTGCAGTGATGTTTTCCATGTTCTCACTGGCCTAAACCTCGGAAGGCTTAT
>NC_087174.1:18598107-18625607 GCF_035594125.1 Scylla paramamosain | reverse complement strand
AGGTTTGGGGGAAGACTTGGGAGGGCTGGGGAAGACTCGAAGAAAGGCTGGAGAGGGGTGAATAACTGAATAACATTAGGGAGGGTTGGGGAGGGCAATGGAGACTTGGGGATGGCTGAGAAGTGTTGGAGAAGACTGGGGAAGGCTGGGGACGATTGGGGAAGGGTGGGGGGGTTAGGAATGGGTTGGATAAGACTGGAGAAGGTCGGGGAAGGGCAGGGGAAGGTAGGTGAAGGCTGTGGAAGGTTGGGAAAGACTGGGTAAAACTAGGGAAAGTTAGGGAAGGCCGGGGAGGGCTGGGTAAGACTATGAAAAGTTGGGGGAAGGCTGAGGAAGGCTGGAGAAGACTGGGGAAGACTAAGGAAGGGTGGGCAAGGCAGGGGAGGGGTGGGGAGAGAATGTGGCAAGGCTTTTCCACCCTCTATTGATTCCCGTTAATTGGGCAGTATTTAGCAGCACCAAGAGGACCCCCCATCCCCCCTCAGTCCCACCCCAGCCCCTCCTCCTCTCCCTCTCCCTCTCCATCTCTCTTTCCCTCCCTGACTCAAGCTCTCGCCCGCCTGCTCGCCTTTCTCTGCCTGAAAAGTGATCGAGTGGTGTAAAAGTTTTCCGATGGCGATATATACGTACGTACGAAGTGTGTGTGTGTGTGTGTGTGTGTGTGTGTGTGTGTGTGTGTGTGTGTGTGTGTGTGTGTGTGTGTGTGTGTGTGTGTGTGTGTGTGTGTGTGTGTGTGTGTGTGTGTGTGAGCAAGGATCGACGAATGATTTACTAGTAGTGGTGGTAGTAGTCCTGAAAACATTGCCGAAAGGAACTGTGAGAAAGTACGAGAGAGAGAGAGAGAGAGAGAGAGAGAGAGAGAGAGAGAGAGAGAGAGAGAGAGAGAGAGAGAGAGAGAGAGAGAGAGAGAGAGAGAGAGAGAGAGAAACATACCACTTGTACCCTAATTCAACCACCACCACCACCACCACCACCACCACTACCACCAAAACCAGGCTTCCCAGTAAAGAACACACTGGGAGACACAACAAGGTACACTGGCGCATCCTCCCTAACAGGTCACCAGCACACAGCACATTCAAGCAAGCCATGCAGTCTATGGGAAGGAGAGCAAGTGCAGCCTCCCACGGGCGTTTGGAAGGGAGTACAGGAGGGAGGGAGAGAGAGAGAGAGAGAGAGAGAGAGAGAGAGAGAGAGAGAGAGAGAGAGAGAGAGAGAGAGAGAGAGAGAGTGCAGGACATGAGGTGATGATGGACATGTGCAAGGCAGAGGGAGAGGAGGGAGAGAGGATGAATGATAGGAGGAAGTGAGGGTGAGAGCGTGGTGTGTGTGTGTGTGTGTGTGTGTGTGTGTGTGTGTGTGTGTGTGTGTGTGTGTGTGTGTGTGTGTGTGTGTGTGTGTGTGTGTGTGTGTGTGCGTACTGGTGTCCAAAATGCAGGATCATTAAGAACAAGTCTCATCACTGTCTCATCACTGCCTCGTCTGTGTCATGTCACTCCCAACACACACACACACACACACACACACACACACACACACACACACACACACACACACACACACACACACACACACACACACACACACACACACACACACACACACACACACACACACACACACACACACACACACACACACACATCCATCACAACCCAATTCACATCTTACAACCAGAAAAACAAACAAAAAACACACACATATACATACACAAGTCCCCTAGTACTCTACTACACACACACTCACACACACACACACACACACACACACACACACACACACACACACACACACACACACACACACACACACACACACACACACAACGTTCCCACACCGCCTGGCCTGGAAAGGGACAAATGAGTGGGTGTCTTGCCGAGGCTTTCATTACCACCCACTGTTGACTTACACGCCCCACATCCGCCCAGGGGGACATCCAGGCCTCGGGTGACATATGAGAACCCACCCGCAGGTAACACGCACCTACACACCTTGTCACAGCTCGCTAACACTGGTGATGGCTGATATTTTTCTCGATATCCCTCCACGCCTCTTTTTTTTTTTTTTTTCGACGTAGTAACGAGTTTTCCTTGCTGAGGGGGAAGGTAGATGAGTATTGTGGAGGTGAGAGTGGTGATGTGATGTGAAGGATGGGTAAGATAGCGGAATGGTAAGATAATGAAGAAAATTAATGATGAAGAAAGTTTTATAGGTATTATGCTGTGGAACGGTAATGTGGATGGGTAGTTGGGTGGTGTGGAGGATGGACAAGATAGTGGAATGACGAGATGAATGCATGAGGAAGGTTGTATGAATACCGTGGAAGTGTGGAGTGCTGATGTGGATGAGTTCCTCGGTGTCTTTGATGTGGAGAAAAATTTACAGTTTGTATAAGAATTGTAGAGTTGTGACAGGCAAATGTGGATGAGGTCTTCGGAGTCTTTGATGTAGAAGAGGAGGATTAGGAGTAGTAGATTGAATACGTTGGTAAAATAAGGGCATGAAAAGACCCTATGCACATTATGGCCTCGTTGTGGCCCCGAAAAATGCAAATGAAGTTGAGTTTTGCGGTATTTTTGATGTGGGGAAGAATGAACAAGTAATAGAATGAGTGCGTCGATTAAATAAAGGCATGAGGAAGGTTGTATGCGCATTGTGGTCTCATTGTGGCCTCGGGAAATGCGGAGGTGAGGGAGCACGTTTTTCACCGCTACGAGAGAGGATGTATAAATTGTAGAGAAGCCTAAATAAGGAAACGCCGTTGACATGATCGTGTAACAGAAACAAATTACGAATGGACTCAGCAAATTACGAATGGACTCAGTAAATTGAAGAGTAAAACTGTGAAAGAGATGGCGTGGAATGCACACCAAATCACTGGCTGAGGAAACTGATGACAGGAAATAGCAAGGTGCGCTAAAATAAAGGAAGAAAAGTTTAGACGGAAAACACGCAAGGGAAAAAAAAAAATAGTGGACCCTGATGTCACTTGAAAATCTGCCACGTCCCGAACCACCTGACTCAACACTCACCTGGAGGACTCACGGGGGACTCACGGATTCAAGGACCGCCTCTCTCACTCTCTTTCTCTCTCACTCACCTGGGAAGGAAAAGAGAAAACTGTGTTATTTCCTTGCTGACTTGTTGGATTGAATTTTTCAGTTTTCAGACAGGCCTATAAGTATCTCTCTCTCTCTCTCTCTCTCTCTCTCTCTCTCTCTCTCTCTCTCTCTCTCTCTCTCTCTCTCTCTCTCTCTCTCTCTCTCTCTCTCTCTCTCTCAAAGCCTTCTGCTATTATACTATCCTGTGTCGCTGTCTTGATGCTAAATAGAATAAGTTATTACTCGTACAATCTCGTAAGGCCTCACTGGCTTGCTGGTGTTTGTTCTTCTACTGAGTTCCGTTGGGTTTCCTTTCCTCAAATCCAATACGAGAAGGAAAAACTCGGAAACTTCTTCTCCCAGACTTTGATTAACAGCCTTTAACGAAGAAACGCTTCTGGTATAAATCTCTGTTTTCTTCCTTTTTTTTTTACAATAAATGGCAATTCTGTCCCTCTCTTATCCCTCCCTCCTTTTTTCTATCTTCCCTTTACTTTTGTTTTTGTCTTTTCCCTTTCTCCTTTTCTCATCTATTGCTGTTTTCTTGTTTCCTTACTCTACGTATATTTTATTTGCTTATATTTCTTAGAGAGAGAGAGAGAGAGAGAGAGAGAGAGAGAGAGAGAGAGAGAGAGAGAGAGAGTATACACGTGTCGGAAAGTGAGATAATTTTATCAAGTGAGCTTTTCTTACTCTGCAATGCGTAATTTCCCTTTTCATTGAAGATACTATTGCCTGTGCTTCTTTTACTACTACTACTACTACTACTACTACTACTACTACCACTACTACCACTACTACTGCTACTGTTACTACGTACTACTGCCACGACTAAAATATAACAACAAACATTAGTAATGTTTGTACTAATTTCAGTATTATTATTATTATTATTATTATTATTATTATTAGTAGTAGTAGTAGTAGTAGTAGTAGTAGTAGTAGTAGTAGTAGTAGTAGTAGTAGTAGTAGAAGTAGTAGTAGTAGTGGTAGTAGTTATAGTGGTAGTAGTCCCAGTGGTCGTAACAGTAATAACAACACTACGCGACAAGAAGTAGGAGCAATAATAGAATAAAAAACAGCAGCACTGACAGGAATACAAGCAGCAGTAGCAGTAGAAGTAGCAGTAGTAGCAGTAAAAGTGTCTGCGGAGAGGACTGCAGACCCTGATAATCACCTAAGCCACACAGACCTCCTTGGAAACACACCCAACCCAAAAAAAACACAAAAACATCTATAGCGCCTTAACGAGACTGGCTTGGCACGGACTTAATCCCTCTTGTTATTTTCTGTCACACGGTGTTTTGAGTCAACTGGATATCTCGTGATCCCCAAGAGGCACCGCGAGAGATCCCTTAATCCCTCGCTCGGCCGACCCTGCAAATCCCTTCAGGCTGACTGTTTGGGGGTCGAGAAACGCCTCATCGTCCCGTGATTAAAGCTGAATCCTGATTGGCCCACCGTGGTGATGACGCAGGGAAATGACCTTAATTATTGGCTCCTTCTGGTAATGACGTGGTGGAATGAACGCCTATTGGCCATCCCTGGTGGTGACGCGGCGGAATGAGCTTGTGATTGGCTGAGGAATGACTAGCGGGTGTTATAGGGAGGTGGGTGGGTGAGAGATAGAGACAGAGGAGGAAGAAAGAGAGAGAGAGAGAGAGAGAGAGAGGGTTTTGGCTGCTTGTTAATTTCTATGCAAAAGATTACATGAAGCACTAAAATTGTTTCTTATTTGTATTCCGTTGTGGTACAGTGACGTCTTCTGTCAATGTTCTTTCTGCCACAACACACCGCAGCCCCTCACACCACACAGTGCCTCACATCACACCACAGCCCCTCACACCACACACCCTCACATCACACCACGGCCCCTCACACCACACACTCCCTCGCATCACAACACCAAAGTCCTCTAATACCAGTCCCTCACACTACACCACTCCTTAAATGAACCTAACCTAATCTAATCTCACTTAATATAATCTAACCTAACCAAACCTAACATCAATTATATAACACCTCAAAGTAGTTACATATATACAATGGTTACTTAAAAACTTCAGAGCTGCCAGAAACACCCACCAACTACACAGTAAATCACACAAAGGTACTGGAACTAATCCCTGGAGGAAGAGCATCACCACCACGACCTCCACGACCTTCCTCCCTCCCAATAGTGCTGCCACTGTCATTACCACCACTACCACCACCACCACCACTATCATAAGCCTTACAAGACCATCTCAGATCATCACTGTCCCACCCAACGCACGTCACTACAACACAATCACGTAGGAGTCACACATTTCATTTAACACTTCATCATACACACACACACACACACACACACACACACACACACACACACACACACACACACACACACACACACAACACACTTAATACCACCATCATCTCCAGTACTCCAGGCAATCTCTCTCTCTCTCTCTCTCTCTCTCTCTCTCTCTCTCTCTCTCTCTCTCTCTCTCTCTCTCTTGGCCCCAGTCTTTTTTCTTCACAGTTTCCACGTTTCTCTGATTTCCTCTAATCCTCAATTATATGTCAAGCTCTCTCTCTCTCTCTCTCTCTCTCTCTCTCTCTCTCTCTCTCTCTCTCTCTCTCTCTCTCTCTCTCTCTCTCTCTCTCTCTCTCTCTCTCTCTCTCTCTCTCTGTCTCAACACCCTCGTCCCTCAAGGAGTGTTTTCGTCTCCCTTGGTGTATTTTCGTTTCGGTGCAAAATGTTTTTCTTCCTCATCGTTCCTTGTCTCTTTGTCTCCGTTACCTTTTCCATCCTTTTCTTTTTCGCTTCTTTCCGTTCCCTTCTCGGTTCTTCCTCCTCACAATTTCACTACCTTTCATTCGTCTTACTCTGCACTTATTCAGCTTTTCGTCGCATAATGTTTATTTAATTTTGATATGTTCTTGATAATATTAGCTCAGTAATATCAATTATTTTCGCAATTCAGTGTGATATTATCGAATAAAAATAAAACTACAAGGAGAGAAAGGTTTAAGTTACTCCATCCGTTTCTATGTTGTCACTGGTGTCTTTCCAAAATTATAATGTAAACTTGCACCACAACATTTTATAAAGCTTTAAGAGAAGCCAAAGCATTTAAAGGATTGAATGTAAACGTACGAGTGTTTTTAACGGTCACACTCATCTCTATTACTCCAAACCAACAATAAATTTTAGCACTTCAGTAAATCTCGCGTATCCTTTACTCTTAAAATCCTCTATACATAAAAAAGAAAAAAGAATAGAAGTTCTCTACCTGCTGTTGTTTTTTTTTTTTTTAACTTCTTCCTTTCGACAACTTCAGCTGTTTCAAAGGACGAGTATCAAGACATCTCTGTAACTAAATTGGCCAACTCCTTTTGACTCTCCTTGACTCTTTGTGAGCAGTAAGTAGAGCGTGAGTAAGGTTTTTTTTTTCCCCAACCTTTTTTTTTTTTTTTTGTTCCTGGCCAGTCTCCTTGACACGTAAAAGAAGAAAGAAAAAAAAAGGTAACTATGAGCTAAATACATGTTCCCGGGCATAAGTAAATATTCCCAGTCCTTTGTTCCCGTGTTTTCTGTGAGTATACGTGAAGAAATAAAGGACACGACAAGCCAGGGAGTCTAGCCAGGAGTCTTGCTTTCCCTAGTTGAATTAAGACCCATGTCCCATTACAGTGTACGTCGTTGCGTCACTCTCCCTTCCGCCTCACCGATCCCCACTCCTCCCCCTCCCTCCCTCTGCCGCTCCACTCCCTCCTCCGAAAATAAGACAAGTGACGTGGGCAACAATTTTCCTCAGGGCTGGAAACAAAAAATAGTCCCTCCACGCCCATACACTTCATTATAGTTAATATTCCGCATGCCTCGCCGCCCCTAAAGTGATACGTATGGGGCGCGCTCCCCCCCCTAAAGAAAAAAAAAGGAAAAATAACACACGAACATAGCCCCTCCCTAACTTCTCCCTCCCACCTCTTACTGTCACTACCCCTGCTACTCCTCTAGCTCTCACTCCTCTACCACCACCACCACCACCACCTCCCTGACACCCAAACCTTTTCCTTTCCTCCCAATTTTCCAAGGCCGTAAAGTGAGTAAATAGGAACAATTTGCATGCTGCCGCCACGCCCGTCCACCCGTGCCTCATCTGAGTATCGAGCGGCGATGAGGGGGCGGCGGGACTCCCTGGTGTGGGTTGAGGGCAGGGGCGTGCGGAGGTGACGGGGTGATGGTGCTTGGGAGGACAGGGGGGTGAAAAATGTATGAAAGTCCCCAACACCTGTTTGCTGCCGCTGCCTTCCTTTAACTCAGAAATTTGCCTTCTTTTTCACTGACTCCACTTCTTACCTTGCCTGTTCCCTCGTCCGTATCCCCGCTCTCCCCTCCTTCTCCCTCCCTGTTCCCTGGCTCCCCTACCTATCATCCGCGCCATTATTTCTCATTACACCCCCTTCCTCGTCCCCCATTCTCCCCTTCACCCTTTCTTTTCAAGTCCTTAATCTTCCTTCGGCTTCGCTCCCAGACAGCCTCACTACACGACAAGACTGAAAATCGTACTGGGCTTGACGGTTTGTGTTTTACTTTTCATGTATACGATAACGGCTTAATGTCTACGGGTAAGCTGAAGTAGTAGTCTTACGTTTACAAAGTGTCATTTATCTTCAGCCTATGAAAAGAAAGGTTGATAAATAGTTGGTGGAGACGTGCACTGCCAACCCTTTCACCGTTACTTGGCATATCATTCTCTAATCAAAAGCTAATTTATTTCCTTCTATAACCACTTTTTTTAAATCATACTTCTACACATTAGATAAGTTTTTTTTTTATTCTTACTCTCCTTTCTTTTAAATATTTGTTGAGATTTTGTACAATGTTTTTACTGTGAACTGTTGCATGTTGCAGTGACTGGGTTGCGGAACGAGAAATTTGTCAGTGAATACTCGTGCTTTGCACAGGAAACGTTCTTCCGTTCCTTAGAAAACGTTCCTTCACCTCTCGGGGGAAAACGGCTGGTCGAAATGTTTGCCTTACACTCAATTATGGCTGGGAGAGATTCGGAGAAGAATATTGTCCAAGGAGAGGGAGGAGGAGGAGGAGGAGGAGGAGGAGGAGGAGGAGGAGGAGGAGGAGGATTCAATTAAAAGGAGGCAGGGTCGAGAGTCACTGACTGTAGTAACAAAGATAGGAAGGCGAACAAAAAAAAACGACAATGACGACGACGAAGAAGAAGAAGAAGGACAACAACAACAAGCGAAAACGACATAAAGAAAACAAACAAGATTACTAAACGACGCTACACACACACACACACACACACACACACACACACACACACACACACACACACAGACAAATAGCCAACCAGCCAGCCAACCAGCCAGCCAGACAGACAGACAGACAGACAGGAAAGGGCAGAAATCAACTACCTGTTCCAATAACAAACAAGCAAAAACAGGATGCCAGTGACACGTGTAATGAACAGACAAATGTGACGCTAAGAGAGGGAGGGAGGGAGAGGGAGAGGGAGAGGGAGAGAGGGAGAGGGAGAGGGAGAGAGGGAGAGGGAGAGAGGGAGAGGGAGAGAAGGAGAGAGGGAGAGGGATAGAAGGAAAGAGAGGAGAGGTGGGGAGAAAGACGGATGTGGAGGGAGAGAGGAAGGAAAGGAGCGAAAGTGAGAAGCAAGACGTAATAGCGAAGGCAGGAAGAAAGAAATGAGAGAGAGAGAGAGAGAGAGAGAGAGAGAGAGAGAGAGAGAGAGAGAGAGAGAGAGAGAGAGAGAGAGAGAGAGAGAACTAAGCAAACCAGAAAGTCAAAAACAAAAAATAAATAAAAAAAAGCAAATAAATATAAATAAACAAATAAAAGGGAAAACGAAATAACAAAACTATCACAAATATTTCTTTCCTTCATCCATCCCGTTGAGAAAAGGAAGGGAAACACAGCAAGGGGAGAGAGAGAGAGAGAGAGAGAGAGAGAGAGAGAGAGAGAGAGAGAGAGAGAGAGAGAGAGAGAGAGAGAGAGAGAGAGAGGGAGAGGGGAGAGTGGAGAGAAAAAGGACACGGCATCATCATTCCATTTTCCGGGTGATTACTGTACCGACCTGGATTACCTTCCCCTCTCCCTGTTTCCCCTCACTCTCTCCTTTCCCTCCTCTCCCTCCCTCCTTTCCCTCCCATACCTTTCCCTTCCCTTTTCCTTCAATTTTGTTTCCTTTATTTATTATGTGTTTATTTTTAAGCAATCTTTCTTTTCTTCTTATTCTTATTGTATTTTTCCTCTTTGTGTTTCCCCTTAAGCTTCCTTCTCTCTCTCCTTCTTTCCTTTCTTACATTTATTTCCTCTCCCATATTTCTCTTTTTTTCTCTTCTCCATGAATTATCTTTTTACTTTTTTTGGTCTTTTTTAGTCTCTCTCTCTCTCTCTCTCTCTCTCTCTCTCTCTCTCTCTCTCTCTCTCTCTCTCTCTCTCTCTCTCTCTCTCTCTCTCTCTCCTCTCTCCTAATTCTTTTCCCGCTTCATTTATTATCCTCGTTTTTTTTTCTTTTTTCTTATTCAGTCTCCTCCTTCCTCCCATCTTCATTTGAACCCTTTATAATCATTATCCTTTCGTTCCCTTCCTCCCTTTTCTTTTAATTCTTCCATTCATCAAATCATCATATTTTCTCATTCACACTGTACATTAATTATTCCTTTCCCCTCAATTCCTCTTTTATCAATTCTCTCAACTCTTGACTCCTTTCGTATCCTTTTCTTTCCCCTCTCTATCTCTTTCCCTCACATTCACTCAAGTTTTGTCTTTTTCTCCTCTGATTTTTCCCCTTTTTCCTTATTCTTTCCCCTTTCCCTTTTGCCTATGCTCTTTTCTTATCCTTTCTTTCTTTTTTTCCTCTTACTTTCTGCTTCTCTTCTCTCCCTCTCTTTTCCTTTTTATCACCACCATCTCTTCATCCCCTTAACTTTATTGCCCTTTCCATTTTCTTTTTCTTATTTACCATAACCTTCCTCCTCCTTCCTTTCCTTCTCTCCTCTAATATCCTCTCTTCCTATCTCCATCTCTTTACTCCTTAACTCTTCCCCTCCCCTTCTTCTTTCACTCTAAATTCTTTTGTACACTCGTTCCTCCATCCATACCTTTTTCATCATCGTTTCTCTAATATCCCTCCTTTCCTTTCATATATATTCAGTCCTTCCTTTTCTATGTTTTCTTCACCTTACCTATTCCTCTCTCCGTAGTTTAAATCCCTCTCCATTACTTCCCCCTCTGTTTTGGCTCCTCCTCCCTCCCCACAGTTCTCCTCAGCTCCCCTCCATCCATACCTACAGTCGATTACCCGGGGCCGTACTCCAAGATTGCTCCTTAAATGACTTCACGAGGACCCGCCCAGCCGACCATTAACATTTGGAATTTGGCAAACCCACGTGGAAGGCAATTTCTTCCCAGGAATCCATCCATCGCCTCTTTCTTCATTTTTTTCTTGATTTTCGTTTCGTCTTTTGTTTGTTTGTGTGTGTGTGTGTGTGTGTGTGTGTGTGTGTGTGTGTGTGTGTGTGTGTGTGTGTGTGTGTGTGTGTGTGTGTGTGTGTGTGTGTGTGTGGGTTGGTGGTTGGCTGGGTGCTGTGGGTGTTTGTTTGTTTGTTCCTGTTTGTCTCTGTCTTCATCTGTTTGTCTGTGTCTATCACTTGGTCTCTCTCTCTCTCTCTCTCTCTCTCTCTCTCTCTCTCTCTCTCTCTCTCTCTCTCTCTCTCTCTCTCTCTCTCTCTCTCTCTCTCTCTCTCTCTCTCTCTCTCTCTCTCTCTCTCTCTCTCTCTCTCTCTCTCTCCTCGTCATCCTTCTCTTTTCAACTACCCTCCTCCTCTTTCTCCTCCTCCTCCTCCTCCTCCTCCTCGTCTTTTCCTCTCTACCCAAGCAATTGCGAGAAAAGAGTGAAGTAGTTTCCAAAGAAAGAAAGGGTCTGAGGACGGCAGAGTAAAAAAAATAGTAAAAGAAGAGGGGGATTGAGGAAGGAGGGAAAAGTGAAGGAAGAAGAGGAGAGGAGGAGGTGCATGGAAAGAAAAATAATGCATTGAAATTTAAAACAGAATGGGAAAGAAAAAGAGGAAACAGGAAATAGGATGAATAAATAAAGAGAAAAGGAAAATGCAAAATGGTAGAATGAAGAGAGAGAGAGAGAGAGAGAGAGAGAGAGAGAGAGAGAGAGAGAGAGAGAGAGAGAGAGAGAGAGAGAGAGAGAGAGAGAGAGAGAGGGGGGGAGGGAGACAGTGACAGAGAGACAGAAACAGAGAGAGAGAGAAACACACACACAGAGACGAAAAATATACACAAATAAACACAAACAGAGAGAGAGAAACAAACAAACAAACAAACAAACGGACAAATACACAACGAGAGAAAGAAGGAAACCCGTAAGAGAGGAAACAAAAGAGGGGAAAGAGGGGGAAAAGGGAGGAGGATGAGGCCAGGAAGAGCGCTGGGGATCACCACAAACTTCATTAGCCGACATTAGTACGCCCGACAGATCTTCATTTGTTTTACGGGGCCTTGAAGGAGGAGGGAGGGAGAGAGGGAGAGGGGAGGAGGAAGGAGAGGTATGGAGGCACTCAAGAATCCCTCCAATCTTCGTCTCTTCACATCAGCAGACAGGGAGAGAAGAGAAGGATGAAAATATTAAAGGGATAATTGTCAAACTCTCGGTCTCATTTTCTGTTTCTGTTTGTCTGCCTTTCTCTGTCTCTCTCTCTCTCTCTCTCTCTCTCTCTCTCTCTCTCTCTCTCTCTCTCTCTCTCTCTCTCTCTCTCTGCCTCATTTCCTTCTTTTCCTTTTGCTTTTTTTATAATTTTCTTTTTTAAGAGTTTTATTCCTACATTACCTTCTCGCATGTACATACACTCTCTCTCTCTCTCTCTCTCTCTCTCTCTCTCTCTCTCTCTCTCTCTCTCTCTCTCTCTCTCTCTCTCTCTCTCTCTCTCTCTGTCAGGACATTAATCAACAGACCGACACAAGAAATCACGAAACGGAAGGACAATGAATTTTTCGGGCACTAAACCATCCCACTTCCGCCACCAGCTTCAAAAAATATAGACCCGCTCTCCCCATTAATCCTAGAGAAGGAATTGTGTCTTGTGTCTTTGGCTGATAAGAACAAGTTCATCTCGACTGCAGGAAGCTGGAGTGGAAAATTAATGAAGTGAATGTGGGTCTGTCTGTCTCCGTGTGTCTGCGGGTGAGTGGGTGTGTAAGTAATGAGTGGTTTGTGTTCTTGATTATGACGGTGGTAGCAATAATGATGGTGGTGGTGGGGGTGGTGGTGACAGAAGAAGAAGAGGAAGAAGAAGAAAAAAAATGAAGAGGAAGAAGAAGAAGAAGAAGAAGAAGAAGAAGAAGAAGAAGAAGAAGAAGAAGAAGAAGAAGAAGAAGAAGAAGAAGAAGAAGAAGAAGAAGAAGAAGAAGAAGAAGAAGAAGAAGAAGAAGAAGAAGAAGAAGAAGACGAAAAGAAGAAAAAGAAAAAAAAAACAAATGTAACAGTAGTAGTAGTTGTAGCAGTAGTAGTAGTAGTAGTAGTAGTAGTAGTAGTAGTAGTAGTAGTAGTAGTAGTAGTAGTAGTAGTAGTAGTAGTAGTAACAAAGTAGCAGAGACAAAGAACAAAACAACATTATCTCTCAATGTCCTCAAAGAACAAAAAATAAATTGAAAATAAGACCAAGTAATTAAACACACTAATCAACCTTCTCACCTGCCCTCACCTGCACTTAATAACGCAATGCAGTTACCTTCACCTCAACCTCCACCAGCACACTACTTTAATATTTCAATCTCCCTCTTAATTACAATTCGCAGGGAGTGTAATTCAGAATTATTAGTTATTTAGAATTACCCATTTGCTTTACTCCTTAATCCACTGAATCTAGAAAGGAAATGTCTACTATTTTGTGTTTTCCTTGATAATATTTTCTTTTTTTTCCGATTCCTCTCTCTTCCTCTCTGACTTTTCTTCGTGATCTTATTTTTATTCATTTTTTTTTATTGTGCCTTTGTTTCAATTCTATTACATCTCCTTTCCCTTCCTTGAATTTATTATAACTTTCTTTTTTTCCTCTCCCATTTATCGACCTTCCCTCTGTACTTCCCTCTACGTAATGATCAACTCTTTCTCTTACTCGTTTATCCCCTTTCATTTATTTCTCCTTTCCCTTGATTCCTATAATAATATACTTTTCCTCTTAAAATTATTTTCTATCTTTTTTCATTTTTCTATTTGTACTTTTCTCAACCTCGTAATTATCTTCTCTCCTTTACTTCTCTCTCATTTCTTTGTTTTTCCTTTACCGTCCATCCCATAATAATCTAATTTTCGCCTTTCCACTCCTCCCTTCCTCTTTAGCTTTCTTTTTCCCGTCCACTAATAATCTAGTCCTCGCGCCTTTCCCTTCCCAACTTCCCCGTTTTCTTTCTTAGTTCTCTCCTCTCTTCCTCCTCTCCTTTCCCCGTAACGCCACACCCACGATCAACTGAGAGGGAGGTGAGGATAGCAAAGGTAAACAAAGCCCTCTAGCGGGGAGGCGGCCAACTACCAACTACCACACGCCGTCTAGGAAATGAGCGGGTGGATTCGGGTTATATTTCAGAGAGTGGAAGCTGTTGGCTGTTGTCTTATTTAATGCCGCGATTCCTGGCCCGGTGCCACGCCTCTGTTCCCCTGCTTCCTGCTCCTATTCATGCTCTTCCTCCTTCTACTCTTACTCCTACGCCTCTACTCCAGTTCCTTCTCATCCTCCTCTCTTTCTCCTCCTTCTCCTGCACGTCCTCGGCCTCGTCTCTTCAATAAGGCATCATAGAGGTGAGATATAATATTTTTTAAGCCACAGGATGTATTACACAACTTCAGGAGCCGCCGGGGACAAGACATGGATGGCGAAGGGCTAACGGTGTGTGTGTGTGTGTGTGTGTGTGTGTGTGTGTGTGTGTGTGTGTGTGTGTGTGTGTGTGTGTGTGCGTGTGTGTGTGTCGCCCCGCTGCTGCAGACGAGGTGACGCTCTGAGAGATGAAGAGTCGCACTAAACATTGTGAAAACTGGTACCTTTTTCAATGCGGCCCCGTCGGTTTATTAGCTCGTAGGGACGTTATCACCGCGCCCCCATCTGCCTCCCCCCTGCTATCTCTCTCTCTCTCTCTCTCTCTCTCTCTCTCTCTCTCTCTCTCTCTCTCTCTCTCTCTCTCGTTTCTCGACTTCCTTCTACTTTTTTCTGCCTTTCTCTCTCTCTCTCTCTCTCTCTCTCTCTCTCTCTCTCTCTCTCTCTCTCTCTCTCTCTCTCTCTCTCTCTCCTTTTGTCTTCCATCTCATGTCCCACTTCCTTTCTTTGTCTTCCCTTTATGCCTCTTCTTCCTCATCTCCCTTCTACGTATACTCTTAATTTTCTTCCCGCGACTGTTTTTTTCTTCTCTTTTCTGTCTTAATTTTCTTCCTCTTCCTCATCTTTATCTTTGTGACTCCCGCATCACAGAGTTCTAAGGAACACTGCATGAGAAAGAGAGAGAGAGAGAGAGAGAGAGAGAGAGAGAGAGAGAGAGAGAGAGAGAGAGAGAGAGAGAGAATTACAATAGGAGAGAACCAGCATATATAGAGAACAAGAGATGGCAACACCGCTCAGTAGTGTCACACAAGCATGAAATGGACAAAACTGTCTTAATTCTCTCCTTCCCTGCTTTCCTCTTCAGCCGTTTCCTCTTCAGCCAAGGACGAAGAGGAAACGGCAAACTATAGCTAGACTGAGGCACACCTGGTACACTACTGACCTTTGTCATTCAGCTCACTGACGGACTGGCAACGCACCAACATCCGCAGATTGAGAGTCGCGGCGCTAAGTCCCTGCGATCTGACAGACTCCACACTGCTGGAACGCATTTTGCTCGACTTTGACAGCCACCCCCTCGACATAAGAGCCCTTTCTTTTCCCGGCTTGACTCTCTCCAGTGACTTCGTCCTCAGGTCTCCGTCGTCGGCACTTGGAGATGCAGGGAGTGACAATGAATTGAATGAAAGCCTCGTCTCGGTTGCAGGAGAATCACATAACAACGAGTGACTGAGGAGAAGAACCGGTTTAGTTGAGGATTTCTTTCTCCTGACGAGGCCGTGGTCTTCTTGGAGGTCGCTGCCGAATGGTATTTTAGGGTGAGGTGGTGGCCGCCGGGACTCGTCAGAAAAGTATCGCGACTTGTGGGATGCATCGTTGTCGCCACTCATTTTGAAGAGTAATCAACACCTAACTCACTCCTCGTTCGCTACAGCACTCAGAACCTCAGCTGCACCAACACCCTCACACGCTCTGCAGCACGACGAGGAGGCTTGGATTTCGTGTTTTGCTTTGTGTTTCTTCACAGGGAATGTTCATTCGTGTCTCACCGCCACGCAAGTTTTGTTAAGACTCCACCGGATACTGTGTGGCGTGCGAGTTTTTTTTTCTAAGGAATCTGTATTTCAGGCTTATCACACACACACACACACACACACACACACACACACACACACAGCGTAGTGTAGCGGTTGGCACGCTCGGCTCACAACCAAGAAGGCCTGGGTTCGAATCCCGGGCGAGGCGAGGCAAATGGACGAGCCTCTTGAATGTGTAGCCCCTGTTCACCTAGCAGCAAGTAGGTACGGGATGTAACCCGAAGGGTTGTGACCTCGCCGTCCCGGTGTGTGGTGTGTCAGTGGTCTCAGTCCTAATCAAAGATCGGTCACTATGAGCTCTGAGCTTTTTCCGTAGGGAAAGGTTGGCTGACTGACCAGCAGACGACCGTAGGTGAGTCACATACACACACACACACACACATGCACACATACACATCCTTGCCTCGACAAATATGTCAAATGTTTTTACTACTGAACGAGCAGTTATTGTTATCACTGAGCAAAGGAGAGGGGCTTGTGTGTTAAAATTAGTCTTACCCAGAGACTATATTAACTATTTCAATTAATTACCTTCAATGGGATGGTATGGCTGGTAATGACGAACGAACGAACGAACGAACGAATGAACACACACACACACACACACACACACACACACACACACACACACACACACACACACCATCGTCACCAAAACAGTAAGTGGCACGATTTCAGTCCGAAAATCACAATTAGCTACAAAACAGTGAGAAAGAAGGAAAAGAAGCCAAGGGAAAAGAACAGAAGGGCGGCTTCCCATCGGACTATTGTGGTCATTAACAGAAATCTTTAGAGACCGTGATGCAAGTGCTAATGACTCCAATTTCCACCAAGACACGACCTCACCGCAGGCTATGAGGCGCGAGGCAGAAGTGAATAAGACTTACTGGCCTTTACAGAGAACAGTGACAAGGCACCGCAGTGACTGAAAGTATTAGCAGAAATCTTTAGGGGAGTGGGGCCTTCGATGGGCCTTTTTCTCTCTATTTTTATTTTGTTGTTGTTGTTGCTGTTGTCTTTGGTCAGAATCTCGCGTATATAAAAAGATACATTCAGTACTGCAAACAATTTCCAGACTACATGAAATCTATTGTTAGTATGAATAGAACAAATGGATATTGAATTCTAGAGAGTGAGTAACTTCATATGATCTTTAACACCTGAACTTAAGCAAATAGTCTTAATATATAATTCTCTCTGAAGGATTCTTAATCCAGAGAAGAATTACAAGAAGGTTGACTGATTACGAATCCAATTGGAAAGAAAATGAAAGAGTGGGAATAATTGTTAACTCTTGCATTGAATAGATGAACAAAATACCAGGGAGAGAGAGAGAGAGAGAGAGAGAGAGAGAGAGAGAGAGAGAGAGAGAGAGAGAGAGAGAGAGAGAGAGAGAGAGAGAGAGAGAGAGAGAGAGAGACGCACACAAGAATCCTAAATCATCCCAAAAATTTGCTGAAGGAACGGAAAGATTTTTCTTAATACATCATCTGTCAATGGCAGAGGGAAGAATTGCACACACACACACACACACACACACACACACACACACACACACACACACACACACACACACACACAAAGGTACACACGCAGAGGTAAAATAAGAGCAAACATCATAACATCAACAACACGCACGGGGTACAAACACATCAACAACAACAGCAACAACAACAACCACAACAACAACTATCACTTCAACTACAACAACAACAACAACAACAACAACTACTACTACTACTACTACTACTACTACTACTACTACTACAACCACAACAACAAAAACAACAACAACAACAACAAAGGTGGTCGCCAAATATTTCCTGGATTATGCTGGAATTCTCATAAAGGTGATGGAATTTTCCCCTTTTTCTTCCAGCTCTACGCTTAATCTTTTTTTCCCTTTTTTTCCCTCTTTTTCCCCCTTATCCCTTGTGTGTGTGTGTGTGTGTGTGTGTGTGTGTGTGTGTGTGTGTGTGTGTGTGTGTGTGTGTGCGCTTCCCTCTGAGGCTTTCGCAAACTTCCTTCTACATTTTTCATTACCTCCTTCACCTCGACCTACCCCAGTACTCTCTCTCTCTCTCTCTCTCTCTCTCTCTCTCTCTCTCTCTCTCTCTCTCTCTCTCTCTCTCTCTCTCTCTCTCTCTCTCTCTCAACAGACTAGGAAATGAAAACATATCGTCGAAGTCTGATCTGAGTTGGCGAGAGGAGGAGGAGGAGGAGGAGGAGGAGGAGGAGGAGGAGGAGGAAGAGGGAAAGAAGAAGAACAACAACAACAATAACAAGAACAAAAAACAGGAAGAAGAAGAAGAAGAAGAAAAAAGAGGAAGAAAAAGGTTTTCCACAGACTCCTACTCCTCCTTTCGCTTTTCCTCCTCCTTCTTCTCCTCCTCCTCCTCCTCCTCCTCCTCCTCTTCCTCGTACCACCAACACAGACCTTAAAACAAAAAGTGGAGTTACTTTCGTACCCTTTTCTTAATTTTTTTCTCAGATAATTCAGAGTATACTGTTCCCTTTAATCTTAATCCTCCTCCTCCTCCTCCTCCTCCAAGACCATTACTGCTACATTTTCTCCTTAGTTTTCAGTACATTTTGGTGTTCTTTCCTTCCACTCAGACTACAGTTCACTGTAGAAAGACAAACAGATTCCTTCCATCAAAGAAAGCGAGTGAAATGTAGATAGAACAAGAACAAAAGACTAGAAATGAGTATCAGAAAAGAAGATCAACCTTTTCACTACGATATGCAATAATCCACAGCACTAAAAGCAATATACGAAATGTTTATAAGCACACAGAATAAAGAAAGGGGCGAAAAAGAATAGATTTTGCAATTTTTAGCGAGTGTAATGCATGCAGGTTGTAGAATAAGAGGAAATGTCCAAGAGTGGCTAGTGAGCAACAGCAAATGTACAAAATAGCAGAGAATGAGTTAAAGAAAGCACAGTATAAAATAAACAGTGTCAGAATAAGAGACAAGAAAGAGAACTGTGAAAAAAAAATACTTATCTATAACTTCATGAATTAACTATATAAGAACGTAAGAAAACAGGAAGACATCAACCCTACAAGTGGCAGTCCCTTCATAATACATACCTGCCTCGCATTTCCACCTATCATCCCCATCCATGAATATATCTAATACTATAAAACTCCCTAATCACTTGGCACTAACACCTTGATTACTGCGTCTATTCCTTGCATCAACTGCTATAAAGTATTAGTATTAGTATTATTTATTTTCTGGAAGGTTTTTTTTTTTTAGGAAAGATAGAATGAATTGTGGAAAGACGGGGTAAAGAAATGAATGAAGGTGAGGTGAGTGTGCAAGACAGTGGGAAAGGAAAAATATACCAGCTTCCCATCTTTCTTCCTCGCTATTATAATCCTTCACTGAAACCCCTTCTCCTTCCCCATTCTTTTCTCCATCTTACCGTGGCTCCTCTCCTGAAACTTCTCTGCCCCATCTACAATCCCCCTCCACAGCCCCATCACAATCTTACCACCCAAATAACCTGCTTTCTTCACTTCTACCAACTGTAAACGTCTCCTGAATCCCCGTTTTCTCTACTTCCCCTTCTTCCTCCATCTCACAACGCATCTCACAACGCCACACACTCTCCACACCCACCACTACCCCCACCACGCAAATAACGCCACGTACTTCCTAATTTTTATAAGCTATTTCCTTGTTCTTTTTCCCAAAACTTTTCCCATTACTCAAGTTTTCCTTCCATCATTTGACTCGACTGGTAATATCTTTTTTTTTCACTTTTTTATTTATCATCGCCACACACACACACACACATACACACACACACACACACACACACACACACACACACACACACACACACACACACACACACACACACAGAATCACTTACACATTTTTTTCCTTCCATTATGTTTATCTCTCTCTCTCTCTCTCTCTCTCTCTCTCTCTCTCTCTCTCTCTCTCTCTCTCTCTCTCTCTCTCTCTCTTGGGCAACGTCTCTCCTTTCTCCACGTTCGGCTTTTCTTTCTGCTCCTTTACCTCTTGCGTTTCATCTCCCAGACTTGATGAAAAAAGGGAAGGGCGGATGAGATGACACGGCAAAGTCACCGACAATAGAATTTCTGGAAGAGTGAATCAGGATCATTTCTCTCGCGCTCCGCTGAAGGAAGAGCGATGCGGGAAGGGAAGGGAAGGGAAAGGGGTAGGAAGGTGGAGCGGGAGTTTTGGGAGAGCGGCAAGGAAAAAGAAATAAGTGGAATAAAAAAAGTTAAGTTTATATGACATGAAAATGAGGAGGACGTGATATATTGATGACTATAGTATATAAATCTCTCTCTCTCTCTCTCTCTCTCTCTCTCTCTCTCTCTCTCTCTCTCTCTCTCTCTCTCTCTCTCTCTCTCTCTCTCTCTCTCTCTCTCTCTCTCTCTCTCTCTCTCATCGCTTTGTCAAGTCTGGAGGAGGAGGAGGAGGAGGAGGAGGACAGGAGAACGCGTGTACTGTCCGGGAGACAAGATGGAACCATTAGAGGAAACGGACCGAGAGATGGGACAGTCTTGCGCCGGGGACCAAAATTAATCTTCCCTTCCTGCTTTTATATTATTCAGGTGAAGAACAAAAGATGTGCTGAACGTCATGTGATGGTGTTACGCTCAAGCGAAAGAAGAGGAGATGTAAGACACGATCAGATAATAGTAATAATGATAATAGTAATAATAATAAAAATGATGATAATAACAATAACAATAATAATGATAAGAAGAAGCAAACGAAGAAAAAGAAGAAGAAGAAGAAGAAGAAGAAGAAGAAGAAGAAAAGAAGAAAAGGAAGAAACAATTATAATAGCAATAACAATGATAATAATAATAATAATAATAATAATAATAATAATAATAATAATAATAATAATAATAATAATAATAATAATAATAATAATAATAATAACAACAATAATAATAATAATAATAATAATAACAATAATAATAACAATAACAACAACAATAACAATAATAATATCACCACCACCACCACCACCACCATCACCACCAACACATCAATTTTCAACATAAACATAAATATTCCAGAAGCCCCTTATAGCATCATATTCCGTAACACCTTTGCACCCTAATAATCATAACAACAAAAAGCCTTCCCTAACTTTTAAAAACAACTCTAAGGAGACAAAACATCACATTTCCATCTTTAGTCTTCCCAAAAAACCCATCCCTCAAAAAATTACCACTCAGCTCATAACTTTTCATCACCACCACACCACCGCAGCCCATCCATCCCATCCTCTCCCGGCATCCTTCATTCTATTTTCATTCTGCCAGTCACGGTAACAGAACACATAAGAATATAACACTGGAAGATTGCAAAAGGCTCGTTGACTTTACACTCGGCAGCTCTCGGACACAGACTTGGGAAGAAGCAAAGGAGGAAGTGATGAGATGACAAAGATGACAGAAGCGGTGGAAGTTGAGGAGAGACGAGAATGTAAGATAGAGAAAAGAGACAAACCATAGTGAGGAAGTGAATGATAACAGGAGAGGAAGAGCAGAGATGTAGAAATTAATGAGAAAGGAAGAATGTAACATAGAGAGAAGAGACAGAATACAAAGCTGAACGATAAACAGGAAAAAGAGGAAAATAAGATAACAAGGAAAAGTGTAAGACAGACAAAAAGAGATAAGACACAGTGTGGAAGAGACTGACAGGCAGCAGAGGAAGAACAGAGAGACAGAAAATGAGAAAAGAGAAATAAAAGTTAACACAGAAGGATGTAAGACAGAGAAAATGACAAAATACAGAATAAAACTGAATAACAGACAAGAAAGGGAGAACATAGGGAGTGGAAATTGAGGAAGGAGGAACAGAAGACAAGGAGGGATGTGGGATGAGTGGAGGATGGTAAGGGGGAGGAGGGAAGCCTCGTCAACACGGAACAGCTCTCAAGTGGCGTGTCTCTGAAATCCTGGCTGTGAGTTGCTCCTTAAAACTTCTTTCTTCCCAATAGCAGAGGAAAAGAAGACGATGAAGAGGAGGAGGAGGAGGAGGAGGAGGAGGAGGAGGAGGAGGAGAAGGAGGAGGAGGAGGAGGAGGAGGAGGAGGAGGAGGAGGAGGAGGAGGAGGATGTGGTGTGTTTTATGGTGTATTTTTCTTTTCCTCTCTCTCTCTCTCTCTCTCTCTCTCTCTCTCTCTCTCTCTCTCTCTCTCTCTCTCTCTCTCTCTCTCTCTCTCTCTCTCTCTCTCTCTCTCTCTCTCTCTCTCTCTCTCTCTCTCTCTCTCTCTCTCTTGCCCTCACTAAGTTACTCTAACAGCAGTAAAAGAACAAAGAAGAGGAGAAAGAAGAAGAAAAAAGAAGTGGAAGGAAAGATAAGAAAGACGATAAATCTGTAATATCATTTTCTAATCTTTCCTTCCATTCAATTTCTCCACTGATCCTTCCACTTCGCTTCCACCTGTATCTGTCTCTCTATCTGTTATCTGTTTATCTATTTATCCATCTATCTATTTAGCTCCCCATCTCTCTCCTTTTTTCTTTCTGTCCACTTCTCTATTTGTGTAGGAACAATGTTTTTTTCCCTGGTTCCCCTCCATTTTCCCTCTATTTTCTGGTTTCCCTCTATCTATTTATTTATTTATCAATCTATTTATCCATCTCTCTTCTTCTCTCTGTCCACTTCTCTCATCTTATAAGAACACTGAATTACCTTTTTGTTTCTGTCTGTCTATCTGTCTATCTCTCTGTCTATCTGTCTATCTCTCTGTCTATCCATTTATGAATCTATTTATCCATCATATCCTTTCTTTTTCTATCCACTTATTGTGTAAAAACATTGAATTCCCACGTGTTTCTCTCTTTCTACCTGTCTATCTATCTATCTATCTATCAATCAATCTAAATATTTATCCATCTATCGGTCTCTCTTTTATTCTCTACCTATCAAATTACTAGTTAACCTTTTTTTCCTTATCAGTCATTCAATAAACGCCACAAGATAAATAAAACACGGAAAAATAAATACTAAAAGCATCATAAACACAAGCGTTATAAGTAATTAGTAAGATGGCACAACTACTCTACATACCGGTGATTAAAGCCAAACAATACTCTTATATATATAAATCAATGCAATAAGTGTCAAGAAATATGCCAGACGGAAGATAAAATAAGAGAATTATCATAGACACAAACGTTCTAAGTAACCAGGCAGACTTTTCTTTTTTTTTCTTTATGTATTAGGAAGAGTGACTAGGAGAAAAAAAGTTTAAAAAAGTTCTTAATGTCAGACAGAAGATAAAATACGAGAATTATCATAGATGTATGCGTTCTAAATAACCGGCCAGTTTTTTTTTTCTTTTTTTTTTTCTTTATGTATTAGGAAGAGTGGCTAATGGGAAAAAATAGTTGAAAAAAAAACTCTTACTGCCATTCCAGTAGAGAAACAAGGAAAAAAGAAGAGAGGGAAACGCCAATCTATTGCTTCCTTAGTATTGCCTTCATGTTACTGAATACGAGTATATTATTGCGATGGAAAAATAAAAACTTGGATCTTTACAGCGGAGGATGAAAAATATTTGAAGGAAACATTAATGGTCTAGAGAAAAACAGGAAACTTTTATTAAGCTAGAAAAATTTTAATCTCTCTCTCTCTCTCTCTCTCTCTCTCTCTCTCTCTCTCTCTCTCTCTCTCTCTCTCTCTCTCTCTCTCTCTCTGACAAACAAAAAAATGTGACAACTGAGGAGTAAGAGACCTTGCTTTGAGAGAAAGAGAGAGAGAGAGAGAGAGAGAGAGAGAGAGAGAGAGAGAGAGAGAGAGAGAGAGAGAGAGAGAGAATGAGAGTGAGAGTGATTGTGTGTGTGTGTGTGTGTGTGTGTGTGTGTGTGTGTGTGTGTGTGTGTGTGTGTGTGTGTGTGTGTGTGTGTGTGTGTGTGTGTGTGTGTGTGTGTGTGTGTGTGTGTGTGTGTGTGTGTGTGTGAGTGTGTGTGTGTGTGAAGCGTGAGGCAACATGAAGAGGGAAGAAATATCGGCGCCAGCCCAGAGTTATGTTGAGCTACTGTACATTAGGAAACACCCATAACACTTCATCACGTAAGTTTGTAGTGGGCCTGTGATGAAGGGACGCTGGCCGTGGTGGTGGTGGTGGTGGTGGTGGTGGTGGTGGCAGTGGAAGGTTTGTTAGTGGTGACGACAGTGGCGGTACAAGGCATCACTAAGGATCACAAGGGGGTTTTAAACAGCAACAGACCTGCTGGAGCTTATCATGATGTTTGGTCTCATTAGCTTACCCTAGTACTACAGAATAAATACAGTACGGTTATTCTTGTTTGTATGACTGGTAGTTGGATAGTATGGTGAAGTGTTGTGTGTATAGTGGTGGTGGTGGTGGTGGTGGTGGTGGTGGTGGTGGTGGTGGTGGTGATGATGGTGGTGGTGTAGCAGGTGCGTGGTGATGAAAGGACGGATGCTGCCCTGACAACACCGTCCGCTTGGCTAACGGCCGGCTGACATCAGCTGACACCAGTGCGAGGAGTAACTACACTAAATATTAAGATAACAAGCTAATGTCAAAAGCAAAGCGAGCAGCATTGAAACAAACAAATCAAGCCACGCAAGCCAAGTAACAACTGATGAGAACTTAACTAAAATCAAGGAAAAAACACAAGATATTAAGAAATTTATGAAGTACATGAAGACAACTCGAAGCTCTTTCGCTTTTACTCAGCTTCCCGTCAGTGTGTCTTCCTTCACTGTCCCCTTGGAGGTACAACGAGGGTGAGAGGAGAGAGTGAAAAGAAGAGGGTGAGAGGAGAGGGTGAGAGAAGAGGGGAGTCAAGTGAAGGTGTGAGGGGAAACTTTTATGAGGCAATAAAGTAGATGTTTGGCCAACCCTCTCAGGAGGCGGTCTTATATTTTTTCGTCGTCGTCGTTTTCTTCCTCTGCCTATTTCGAGTCATATTCTTCGTACTTCATCTATCAAGCTCTTCCCCCCTCTCTCTCTCTCTCTCTCTCTCTCTCTCTCTCTCTCTCTCTCTCTCTCTCTCTCTCTCTCTCTCTCTCTCTCTCTCTCTCTCTTTCTCTCATAATAGACGAACAACAAAGGAGTCGAGCAGCAGCAGCAGCGACAACAACAAAAGCAGCAGCAGCAGCAGCAGCAGAAGAGGCAGAGGGATGGGTATTACCTTCACTGTCGGGCTCCTCCTCACTCCGCTTCCGTTGTCGCGAGCGTGCCCTCCTTGACAGCCTGGTTAAGGCGCGCGAAGGAATGCCCAGAGAGGTTCCTTCGTTCTTGCTGGAGCCGAAGATGCGGTTGCGTAAAGAGGTGGTTCTCTTGCTCATCCTGTCCTTGGAGTCACTCAAAGTTCGCTGCGCCTTGTTGCTGCTGCCGCCATCGTCCACCTGCTGATATTCGCTAACACTTCTCCGCAGTTCTTGCCGGTGTCTAGGATGCAATAAGTCTTCCGAGCTTCCCCTTGCCTTCCAACTATCCTTCTGGCTACTCCTTCGCGTGGTTCTCCGATTGTCCATGGTGTGGCTTCGCGGCACTATCTGCATGGTGGGACTGTCTTCCACGAGGAGGCTCCTGGAGGACAAGCGGTCTGAAGTGTCTGGGCTGCTGTGCGAGTCCAGGGTGTCGGGCGTGGAGCTGACAGCACGGCCACTGTCAGGCGTCATCGGCGTGTCGGGGGTGTTTGGGTAGGTGAATTTTCTCTCATTGAAGAAAAAATCATTATAGAGTGACGAGGCTTGTGGGCTGCATGGGCTTCCAGGAAGGCTGACCGTGCTGTTTGTGCCGGGGGTGTCTGGGGTGCCCGGAGTGCCTGGAGTGAAAGGCGTGTCAGGAGTACCTGGAGTGAAAGGCGTGTCAGGAGTGCCTGGAGTGAAAGGCGTACTAGGAGTGGCTGGAGTGAAAGGCGTGCCAGGAGTGCCTGGAGTGAAAGGCGTACCAGGAGTGGCTGGAGTGAAAGGCGTGCCTGGAGTGCCTGGAGTTAAAGGTGTGCCAGGAGTTCCTGGAGTGCAAAGCGTGCCTGGAAAGTTCAAAATCTCTGGAGTTCCTGGACTGGCGGGGGTGGTGGGAGTACTTGACCCACTGAAACTAGACTCGGCTCGTTTTCTTGCGTCTCGTTTTCTTCTGGGAGGAGGTTTAGGCAATCCCGAGGGCGTGAGATTAGCGGCGGCTCCCACAAGGGTCTGATTGCCGAGGGACATGTTCGTCTCCTGTTTGTTCCCTGGGTAAACATCCATCTCGCTGCCTTTCACAGAGTCTTGGAGAAGACTGTATTCATTTGAAGGCGATACGTCCTTCATCGCCATCAGATTCTCCATGGCTCGGCAAGGCTCATAACTCTGACGTGATACCGCGCCGTTCACGCCCTCCTGCTCCACAATGAGGGACTTCCTTCTCTCACGCAGCTTGTTCTCCTTCTCCTCCCAACACGAGTTTATCTGGCGCTTCAGGTTTGTGTCCTCCACCCGATGGTGTTCCCTCATCAGGAAAGAACACGTCTCCTCCTTGTCGCTGCTGGAGGAGGAGGAATGACGGGGGTTGCTTCTTCTATTTGCCATTTTGATCACATCGTCAGTCCAGAACTTGGAGGCAGACTCCGGGAGAGGCGGAGCGGGGAAGTCCTCCACGCCCAGATTGATGGTGGACCGCTTGCCGTCCTCGTAAGGTCCAGGTCGTGAATGTTTCCTCATCCTCACCGAGACTTCTGTTGAGCAGTGCGGGAAGGTGTCACCATTAGTACTCATTCTACTCAATTATCTGTGAGGTGGAATTTCATCAAAGGTTCATGAGCCCAGAACGGGAACAAGCAACTTACCTTCCGTGATGGCGGGCGTGGCTAGCTTTCTCCTGCTCCTCACCTTGCTCTTGGCCACGAACTTCACTGCGCCGTACACCGGGCTGGCCATCGTGCCTCAATGCTGTGAGACACTCTTCAACGATTGGTCACACACAGGTGCTGCAAGAATACGTACTCCGTCCCCGCAACACCTCGATGCACCACCAGGACACCGCTACCAAGGGGCACCACCGCAAGATGTCTCCAGCTACGTAAACATCGCCCCTTCTGAACCACCGACACACCCACCACGTAACACCATCAGTCCGCCGGGTGCACTTAATTCATTACTTGTAGTGAGGAGAAAATGAACTGAGGAGAAATTGAACCGAGGCGAGCACAGCAGCACACCGCCGTAATCACAAACCCAAGACGGTGGTAGGTGAGCCGATGCCAGCAGAAATAACGCACACACCAAACACACTCGCGTCACATCCACAACGGCACTGGCACAGATGGCCCTCCTCTCCGGATACCCGAGACTTATGTGACCTATTTTCATTTAGTGTCCTTAGAGATTTCCGACCGGACAATCTATCCTTGGAAACTTTGTGTGTGTATGTGTGAGTGTGTGTGTGTGCGTGTGTGTTTGTGTGTGTTTGTAAGTGCGTATAGGCATGCTGTCCTTACCAGTAGTGTCCAGTGTCCTGTCCCAATTTTTTAAAACACTACTGGGCAACATGGCTACAACGTCTTTCCCGCACAGGAAACACACGTACGCACACATACAAACGCATATAAGCACTACATAGAGAGAGAGAGAGAGAGAGAGAGAGAGAGAGAGAGAGAGAGAGAGAGAGAGAGAGAGAGAGAGAGAGAGAGAGAGAGAGAGAGAGACACACAAAAAAAAACAGACACACACACACACACACACACAATCAAAAACAGAGACAAATACACACACAAAAAAAGTTCAGAGTAAAACCACACACAAAACAAATCAAGTACAGCGGAATAGAGTCCAGCTCGAAGTAACTTGTGAAGGGAGTGGACGTTATCAAGGAGGATGCGGCCGTAGGAGAGATAAGACGGAGGAGCTGCCGTCTCTCACTGGCCTAAACTGAGTGTACACCTGTATAATACGCACCACCATTCCTACACACACACACA